>NW_028095969.1:12235-164905 GCF_014824575.4 Sturnira hondurensis
GAATATTAATTGACTGTAGAGAGTTGGGTTTATTTCTGGGCTCTCTGTTCTATTCCATTGGTCTATGTGCCTGTTTTTATGCCAGTACCAGGCTGTTTTGATTACAGTGGCCTTGTAATACAGTTTGATATCAGGTATTGTGATCCCTCCTACTTTGTTCTTCTTTCTCAACATTGCAGCTGCTATTTGGGGTCTTTTATGGTTCCATATAAATTTTTGAAGTGTTTGTTCTATGTCTGTGAAATATGCCATTGGTACTTTAATAGGTATTGCATTGAATCTGTAAATTGCTTTGGATAGTATGGACATTTTGATGATGTTAATTCTTCCAATCCATGAACACAGTATATGTTTCCATTTGTTTGTGTCTTCCTTGATTTCTTTCTTGAGTGTTCTGTAGTTTTCTGCATGTAGGTCTTTTACCTCTGTGGTTAGGTTTATTCCAAGATATTTTATTTTTCTTTTTGCTATATCGAATGGGATTGTTTTCTTGATTTCTCTTTCTGCTGTTTCATTGTTGGTATACAAAAATGCCTTTGATTTCTGGATATTGACTTTGTATCCCGCTGTTTTGCCAAATTTATTTATTAGTTCGAGCAGTTTTTTGTTAGAGGCTATAGGATTTTCCATGTACACTATCATGTCATTTGCAAACAGACCAGTTTTGCTTCCTCCTTTCCGATTTGGATGTCTTTTTATTTCCTTTTCTTGTCTGATCGCTGTGGCTAGAACTTCTAATACTATATTGAATAGAAGTGATGAAAGTGGGCAACCTTGTCTTGTTCCTGATCTTAGTGGAAAAGCTTTTAGTTTTTGCCCATTGAGTATGATGTTGGCTGTAGGTCTTTCATATATGGCCTTTCTTATATTGAGGAATGTTCCCTCTATCCCCATTTTTCTGAGTACCTTTTTCATAAATGGGCGTTGAACCTTATCAAAAGCTTTTTGCGCATCCATTGATATGATCATGTGGTTTTTGTGTTTGCTTTTGTTTATGTGTGGTATTATATTCATTGATTTGCATATATTGAAGCATCCTTGCATCCCTGGGATGAATCCTACTTGCTCGCGGTGTATGATCTTTTTGATGTATTGTTGGATGCGATTTGTTAATATTTTATTGAGGATATTATCATTTATGTTCATCAGTGATATTGGCCTGTAATTTTCTTTCTTTGATGTGTCTCTATCTGGCTTCGGAATTAGGGTGATGTTGGCTTCATAAAAGGAGTTGGGGAGTTTTCCCTCCTTTTGTATTTTTTGGAATCGTCTGTGAAAAATAGAGGTTAGCTCTTCCTTAAATGCTTTGTAGAATTCTCCCGTGAAACCATCTGGTCCAGGGCTTTTTTGTGATGGGAGTTTTTTGATTACTGCTTCAATTTCATTTGCTGTTATTGGCCTCTTTCAGGATTTCTGCTTCTTTTTCATTGAGTTTTGGAAGATTATATTTTTCTAGAAATGTGTCTATTTCACCTAGGTTTTCAAATTTATTGGCATACAGTTCTGCATAATAATTTCTTACAATCTCTTCTATTTCTGTGGTATCAGTTGTAATCTCTCCTTTTTCATTTCTGATTGTGTTTATTTGGGTCCTCTCTCTTCTTTTCTAGATGCGCCCACTTAAAGTTTTGTTTATTTTGTTTATCTTTTCAAAAAACCAACTCCTAGAGTCATTGATCCTTAGGATTGTGCTTTTAGTTTGTATTTCATTTAATTGTGCTCTGATCTTGGTGATTTTCTTATTTCTACTTTCTATGGGCTATCTTTGTTTTTTTATCCTCGAGTTCTTGGAGGTGTCGGGTTAGGTTGTTTGTTTTAAATGTTTCTATTTTCTTTAGGTAGGCCTGTATTGCTATGAAATTCCCTCTCAGGACTGCTTTAATGTGTCCCATAGGTTTTGGGTTGTTGTGAGTTCATTTTCCTTTGTTTCCAGAAGCTTTCTGATTTCTTCCCTAATTTCAATCTTGAACCATTCCTTGTTTAGTAGCATACCATTTAGACTCCATGCTTTTGGGTGCTTCGGTTTTTTTCCTGTGGGTTGGTTTCCAATTTCAGTCCCTTGTGATCAGAGAAGATGCTTGGTATGATTTCTATTTTCCTGAATTGATTGAGACTCGTTTTGTGTCCCATCATGTGATCTATCTTTGAAAATGTTCAATGTGCATTTGAAAAGAATGTGTATTTAGCTTCTTTGGGATGGAGAGCTCTATATATATCAATTAGGTCCATTTTGTTTAGGGTGTCATTTAATGCTGCAGTATCTTTGTTGATATTTTTTCTGGAATATTTGTCCATTTTTGACAGTGGGGTGTTAAAATCCCCTAGTATAATTGTGTTGCTGTCGATATCTTTCTTGGGGTCATCTAGAATTTTCTTTATATATTTCGGTGCTTCTATGTTGGGTGCATATATATTTATGATGTTAATGTCTTCTTCGTGGATTCTCTCCTTGAGTATTATGAAGTGACCTTCTGGATCTCTCTTTATGGCCTTGTTTTTGGAGCATGTTTTGTCTGATATGACAATTGCTACCCTGGCTTTTTTTTTTTCTTGTCCATTTGCTTGGAAAATTTGTTTCCATCCTTTCACTTTTAATCTGTGATGGTCTTTTGACCTGAGGTGGGTCTCTTGTATGCAGCATATGTGTGGGTCTTGCTTTCTTAACCATTCAGGTATTCTATATCTTTTAATTGGTGCGTTTAATCCATTTACATTTAAGTTTATTATTGAAAGGTACTTATTCATTGCCATTTGTGTACCTGTGTTTCTCTCCACCTCTCTCTTTTCCTTCCTTTCCTAAAACAGTCCTTTTAGTAATTCTTGTAGAGCTGGTTTGGTGGAGGCATATTCTTTTACACTCTTCTGTCTTGGAAGGTCTTTATTTGGACTTCTATCTTGATTGAAAGCCTTGCTGGGTAGAGTAGCCTTGGTTGTAGGCCTCTGTTTCTCATTACTTGGAATATTTCCTGCCATTTTCTTCTTGCTTGGAAGGGTCCATTGAGAAGCCAGTATCCAACCTTATTGGGACCCCCTTGTATATTACTTCCTTTTTCTCCCTGGCTGCCCTTAGGATTTTCTGTTTGTCTTAGAGGTTTGGCATTTTAATGATGGCACGTCTTTAGATGCAGTAGGCCTCTTTAGGTTTCACCTGATTGGGACTCTCTGTGATTCCTAAATTGTGTGACTTTCTCTCTCAGCTTAGGAAAATTTTCTGTTATTACTCTTTCAAGGTGGTTTTCTATCCCTTGTTCTTCTTCTTCTCCTTGTGGTATTCCAATTATTCGGATATTATTACGTTTCATGTTGTCTTGCATTTCTCTTAGACTCTCCTCATTATTTCTGATTCTCTTTTCCATTATTTGGTCTGTCTGGGAGATTCTTTCTATCCTGTCTTCGATCTCACTTATGTGATCTTCCGCCATATCGATTCTATTCTTCATAGTTTCTACTGTGTTCTTCAGTTCAGATATTGTATTCTTCATTTCTTCTTGCCCTTTACTGATGGTTTCTATTTCCTTGTTCATGTCGGTATAGTTTACAGAGAGTTCATTGTAGCTCCCCTGTAGTTTCTGGTAGCTCATTGTAAGCTCTTGAATTTCCTAATAACCAGTGCTTTGAATTCAATATTTGATATTTGTCTTGCCTCTATTTCATCTAACATTCTTTCTGAGACTTCCTCCTTTTCTTTCATTTGGACAGTGTTTCTTTGTCTTCCCATTGTTTGAGTTGCTCTTCTTGTTGGCCTCAGCTTCTTAAAGTGATCTCTTCTGGTACTCTGGGTTTATGGTGTGAACTCCTGTGGTAGGATGCCTGTGAGATTCAGTGGTGCGTCTCCTGCAGGTATCTTGGTGTTCTCCACTTCCACCTACTCCTCTTGTTGGTTTCCAGCTGGTCAAACCTTTTCTTCTGGTCTCCCTAGCTGCAGCAGACTGAGGGGCTATTAGTGTGGCCTTTCTCTCCTCTCGGTCAACTTAGCTGGTCTCACTAGTGCCCTCCCAATATCGAGAGTGGCGCTGCTCTCCTGCGCCCTGCTGAGAGCAGGTTTTTTTCCAGGCTTCCCATCCCTGGCCTGGTGTGAGGGCATGTGCTCACAGCCAGGCTTTCCTGGTCTCACAGGCTTGGGCTTGGACCTTTCTCAGTGCTGTAGCTGCACACACAGGGCGACTCACTATTCTTCCACGCCGCTGCCCCATCCTGACTCCCAGTTCTTCTCAGTCTGAGCCCAGCTGGGTAGGGATGGAGCTGGTGACTGGTGCCCTTTCAGGGGCCCTGCCAGTAGTCCGCAGCTCCCCTGTGGGAGTGCAGGCTCAAGTCCCGCACTCTCAGTTCCCCACTGGCGCTCTTTCAGGGGCCTTGCCAGTAGCCCGCAGCTCCCCAGGCTGTGGGATTGCAGGCTCAAGTCACGCGTTCCCAGTTCCGGAAGTCAGCAATAACAGCCTGACTCCTGGTGCTTCTCAGTCTGCCAGTAGCCCAAAGCTTTCCGAGACTGTGCAAGCACCGGCTCCAGTCCCCTGGTATCGGGAATGCACCATGACTCCTAAATCTCCAAGCCGGTTACCACAACACTGTGCTTCTCAGCCTGCGCTCTGCTGGGTAGGGTGGGAGCTAGTGACTGGTGCTCTTCCAGGGGCACTGCCAGTATCCTGAAGCTCCCTGAGACTGTGGGAGCACTGGCTCAGGCTACTGGGAATGCCGGGGCCACTCAGTTCCCCAAACCAGCAACCACAGTCTGACTCCATGGGTTATCAGAGCTCTCTGGTTTGCTTCCCAATGCCCACTCCTCTCTCTGCCACTACAGGAAAATGGATCTCTCCTGGTGTTTTCCAATCTGTGCCCTGATGCTTAGAGAGGTTGCCGGTGACTAGTTCTTTCCCCGCATAATTGTTGCCTGACCTTGGCTCTCAGAGACCAGGGCGACCTGGCCAGGGCACTGGCTCAGCCCGGCAGAGGGCCTGCCACCTCCGCACTGTTCCCTTGTACCTTGTTGATCTGCGGTCATCTCCTCTCCTCAACCTCTGGTCATTCAGTGTCCGCTATACTTTGTGGGGTCCTGCCTTCCTATATGCTGGGTCCCTGTTGGGTGTTCGCCGTGCTCCTCTGCAGAGCAGCCTGGTTTTTCTCTGGCGCGTGAAGGGAAGTGAAATCCTTTATCCTACTCCACTGCCATTTTCTTCCTACACATCTTTCTTGTTTTATTCATTCCTTTTTAAAAATATATTTTATTGATTATGCCATTACAGTTTTCCCATCCCCCTTCACTCCCCTCCACCTTGCATACCTCTCCCCCATCCTTCTCCCCCATTCGTTCATGTCCATGTGTCACAACTTCTTTAGATTCTGTATTTCCCATAGTATTCCTGCCTATTTTCTACCTACTGTCTATGCTACTTATTCTATGTACCTTCTCCCCCTTCTCCTCTCACTCCCCTGTTGCTAACCCTCCTTGTGATCTTCATTTCTATGGTTCCACTCCCAATCTAGCTGTCCTCTTAGTTTGCTTTTGTTTTAGGTGTAGTTGTTAATAATTGTGAGTTTGCTGTCCATTCACTGTTCATATTTTTGTCTTCTTTTTCTTAGATAAGTCCCTTTGACATTTCATATAATAAGGGATTAGTGATGATGAACTCCTTGAAATTGACCTAATCGGAGAAGCACTTTATCTGCCCTTCCATTCTAAATAAAAGCTTTGCTGAATAGAGCAATCTTGGTTGTAGGTCTTTGGATTTGATGATGTGGAATACTTCTTTCCAGCTCCTTTTTGCCTGTAAAGAAGGTCTCTTTTGAGAAATCCGCTGACAGTTGGATGGGCACTACTGTGTAGGTGACTGTTCCCTTATCTCTTGCTGCTTCTAGAATTCTTTCCTTTGTTTTAATTTTGGCTAATGTAATTATGATGTGCCTTGGTGTGTTCCTCTTTGGGTCCAAATTCTTTGGGACTCTCTGACCTTCCTGGACTTCCTGGATATTTATTTCCTTTGGCAGACTGGGGAAGTTCTCCTTTATTATTTGTTCAAATAAGTTTTCCAGTTGTGGCTATTCCTCTTCTGCTCTTGGTACCCCTATAATTTGAATGTTGGCATGCTTAAAGATGTCCTGTAGGTTCCTAAGCCTCTCCTCATTTTTTTGAATTCTTGTTTCTTCCTTCTTTTCTATTTGGTTGTTCCTTTCTTCCTTCTGGTTCACTCCCTTGATTTGAGACCCAGTTTCCTTTTCATCACTATTGGTTTCCTGTGCATTTCCCTTCATTTCAATCAGTGTAGCTTCCATATGTTTCTCAAATATGTGGCTAAAATCAACCAATTCTATGAGCACCCTGATCACCAGTATTTTGAACTGTCCATCTGAAAGGTTGGCTATTTCTTGGTCGCTTAGAATTATAGGCTCTGGGGGTTTGAGTTCTTCTCGAGCCATAATGTTTCAGTCTGTTTGCACCTGTTATGTATGAGGGGCGGAGCCTTAGGTATTCACCAGGGCGGGACAACCCAGTTGCTGGCTTGTGACACTGTATGCGAGGGTGGGGTCAGAGAGGGGAAAAAATTGTGCTTTGCTCCACTCATGTCTCTCTCAGATTTCTGTCCCCTCTGTGGCTTCCCACAAGCAAATTTGGCCCCTCTGGTGGTGCTTCCCCAGTGTGTGGGCCCATGTATTCTCCAGGACCCTGTGCATCTCTCCAATGACTCTCTGTGAGCCTGGGTGCCTCTGCCAGCCCCTCGACCCTGAGAAAGTCTTTTCAGTTGGTGCCTTCAGGCTCTAATTCTCATCACTGAGGACCTAGCCTGAGCGGTCTGTCTCACTATTCACTCCTTCACTTTGTTTATCTGCACGCTACTGTGTGACCACAGTCAGCTGACCTGTGTCCTCACTGGGTCCGCTCTCACTGGGTCCACCCATTGCCACCCCACACCTGGGATCCACCAACCTCCTCTGTCTCCACTCCTAGGTCGGTGGGACCAAAGGATCTTTCCAGCCCAACCCTACTCTGCTGCAGACTGCACCCCTCTTACTGATCTAGCGGAGTGGTTTGTTGTTGTCAGTGGTTTGTTGTTCCCATGCAGTTAAACTTTCACTGTTTTGGCTGCATTTTTATTTCTAAAACTTCACTGTCTTTAAATTTAATTGTGGGATGGGGAACAGTGTTTCCACCTATGCCTCCATCTTGGCTGGAAGTTATTCCTTCTTTTTTTCTTTCCAATTTTATCTCTTCTTCCTTCCTTATCCTGCTCCTTTTTAATACCAAAAAAAGTGAGACACACACACAAAAACCCCAAATGCTGGAACTATGAAAAGACCAGAGTTGGACCCCAAAAGAGGCATCCTAACAGTTGAGACAGTGAGACAAATTTCACTTTGCTATTATAGAGAACCTACAAGTTAGTGAATATTTGTATTATTATTTTTTCATTGTTCTTACGCCTTTTATTTGAATAGTGTTTTTGTATTCTTCTTCTTTCTGTGTAGTCTTCTTTGCATGGCTGGTTATATTGTATATTTGACAGGTTTCCCCTGTTCTGTCTTTCAGTGTATTGCTAACTTACACACCTTCTAGTCACTTGTGTTCCTTTAGCACACTACTAAAAACCTTTCATCCCCTTTTCTTGTTATCCAGATCACTTAGATTCTGTCATATGATTGTTGCTCTAATATTATTGTAAATAATAACCGTTCCCTACAATTGTAAATTCTTCATAACCCACGTCCCAGATCTCACCTCACTTTACAAATTCCTGAACTCTATTACTGTAGTGCTTAACTCTATTCTCTCTCACACTACACTTATTTACTATCCTTTATTCTCACCTTACCTCAGAACCTGATCTCACACAACCTCACTACTTTCTAGATATGACTCACAAGCCCTCCCTCCCCAACAAGAGTCTTATTTCCTTTCCATCCTTTCTTGAAAGTGGCCAGTTGGGCTGAAGATCATGGTTAACACTATGCATAGCCAAAGGATGTTCTACCTCTTCTCTACTAGCTGCTACTGTAAAAATCATAGCATACTCTCTTGCTGTCTTAGATCATTTTGCCTTTCTCTTCCACTGATCATACAAAAACAGAGTAGGTGGAAGCAGTGAACACCAGGATACCCACTAGAAGAAGAAACCCAGCAACAAAAAACCACCAACAGATAACAACAGAAGAAGGTGAAGAAGGGAGTAGAAACCATACAAACTTCAATCCAGGGCCTATATAGAAATACAATTAAATAGTGGAGAAATTACCCAAGACAAACACCTGAACAATAGCAAAAGAGGATCCTCAAAACCTTGCACACACAGAAGAACCAGCTTCAGCAAAATGTGCCCTCACCAGTGACACAAGATACAAGAGGTGGTAGACAGAATGACCATCAGTTAACCAAATGCTGGGAAAGACCCACAAATAAAGACTGCAAAATAATAAAAAACAAAAGACAATGCACAGCCAACTTAAGTTACATCCCAAGACCAGTGAGCTCGAGAGATTATAGAGACTACAGCACTGAATCTCACAGGAATTCCACGACAGAAGTTCACACCATAAACCTAGGGGGCCAGAACAAATCAATTTAAAAACCTGAGGCTAACAAGAAGAGTCTCACAAGCAATGGAAACACAATGAAACAAATCACAAATGAAAAAAAAGAGGGAAGCCTCAGAAAGAATGCTAAATGAAATAGAGGCAACTCAAATATAAGATACTGAGTTCAAAGCACTGGTTATCAGGAAGCTCAATGAGCTCACAATGACCTCCAAGAAACCTCAGATAATCTACAATGAAACCACTGCAAATTATATCAACATGAAAAATGAAATAGAAACCATTAACAAGGGCCAAGAGGAAATGAAGAATAACACTTTTGAATTGAAAAACAGTAGAAAAAATATCAAAAGCAAGATAGGTAAAGCAGAAGATCTGAAAAGTGAACTAGAGGACAAAGTAAAAAAAACAAAAACAAACAAACAAACTTCCAGAAAAAGGAAGAAAAGGAAAAGAAGTTCAGAATAAATGAAGAGGAATTAAGAGAAATACAAGGCAATATGAAATGTAATAATATTCATATAGTAGAGATACCAGAAGGAGAAGAACAAGAGCAAAGGATAGAGAATCTATTCAAAAAAATAATGATGGAAAAACTCCCTAATTTGATGAGAGAAAAAGTCACACAAATCCAGAAAACACAGAGGACCCCAATCAAGAGGAACCCAGAAAAGCCCCCTTCAAGACACATTATCATTAAAATTGCAAAATTCCAAGACAAAGAGAGAATCTTAAAGGCAGCAAGACAGAAACAGGAAGTAACATGCAAGGGAGCCCTGATAAGGTTTGCAGCTGACTTCTCAATAGAAATGTTCCAAGCAAGAATAGAATGACAAGAAATATTCCAAGTACTAAGAACCAAAGACCTGCAACCAAGACAACTTTAATCAGCAAGACTCTGAATCAAGATAAAAGGCCAAATAAGAAACTTCTAAGACAAAAGGAGTCTAAAGAAATACACCTCCACCAAACCAGCTCTGCAAGACATGCTAAAGGGACTGCTCCAAGGAAATAGGGAATAGGAGAGAGGCAGAGAGGAACAGGGTACAAAAATGGCAATGAATAAATCTCCATCAATAATAATCTTAAATATAAATGAATTAAATACTCCAATCAAAAGGCATAGAAAAGCTGAATGAATAAGAAGCCATAACTTACACATATGCTGCCTACAAGAGATCCATCTCAGGGCAAAAGAACTACACAGACTAGAAGCAAATGGCTGATAACAAATTTCCCAAGCAAACTGACAGGGAAAAAGAGCCGGGTTTATAATACTCATGTTAAACAAAATAGACTTCAAAAACAGAGCCATAAAGAGAGACTGAGAAGGTCACTTTATAATACTCCTTTTTCTGTATAGAAACAAGAAGACAAAAATATTGAAAATATAGATGCACCCAACACAGGAGCACCCAAGTATATAAAGAAAATCTTAGAGGACTTCAAGAAAGATAGTGACAGCAACACAATTATAGTAGAAAATTTTGACACCCCACTGTCAAAAATAGACAGATCTTTTAAACAAAATATCTACAAACACACTGTGGCATTGAACAAAGCCCTAGATGAAATAGACTAAACGGATATAAATAGAACCCTTCATTCCAAAGAAGCTAAATGCACATTCTTTTCAAATGCACAGGGAACATTTTCAATTATAAACATGATAGGACACAAAACAAGCCTCAACAAATTCAGAAAATTGAAATCATATCAAGCATTTTCTCTGACCACAAGAGATTGAAACTAGAAACAAACTCCAAGGGGAAAACCCCCAAATACTCAAAATCATAGAGACTAAATAGAATGATATTAAACAATAAATGGGTCAAGAATGAAATCAGAGATGAAATCAAAAAGTTCCTGGAAACAAATGAAAGCGAACTCATGGCAACCCCAAACTTATGGGACACAGCAAAGGTAGTCCTGAGAGGGAAGCTAATAGTGATAGAGGCATACCTAAAAAAGATAGAAATGCTTTAAACAAGCAAGATAACCCTATGTCTACAAGAACTTGAGGAACAACAAGAAAGAAAGCCCAAAGTAAGTAGAAGGAAGGACATTACCAAGATCAGAAGAGAATTAAATTACATAGAAACTAATAGGACAATGAAGATCAATGAATTCAGGAACTGCTTTTTTTTTTTAAAAAAAGATAAAATTGACAAGCCTTTAAGCACGTTAATTAAAAAAGAAGCGAGGGGACTCAAATAAACACAATCAGAAATCAAAGAGGAGAGTTTACAACTGACAACATAGAAATACAAAGTATTGTAAAAAGTTACTGTGAAGAACTGTATGCCAAGAAATTAGAAAACCTAGGTGAAATAGGCAAATTTCTAGAAAAAAATATAATCTAAAACTCAATGAAGAAGAAGCAGAAAGCCTGAACACACCAATAACAGCAGATCACATTGAAGCAGTAATCAAAAGACTCCTCTCACACAAAAGCCCTGGATCAGATGGTTTCACAGGAGAATTCTATAAAGCATTGTAGAAGAGCTAACTCCTATCCTTCACAGACTATTCCAAAAAATCCAAGATGATGGAAGACTCCCAAACTCTTTTTATGAAGCCAGCATCATCCTAATTCTGAAACCAGATAAAGACACAATGAAGAAAGAAAACTTAAGGCCAATATCACTGATGAACATAGATGCTAAAATCTTCAACAAAATATTGGCAAATCACATCCAACAACACATTCAAAAGATCCTACACCATGACCAATGGGATTCATCCCAAGGATGCAAGCATAGTTCAATATTTATAAATCAATAAATGTAATACATCACATAAATAAAGGCAAAGGGAAAATAGTGATGGAGTAGAACGGAATGGATTCTACTTCCCCTGTACATGGTAGAAAAACCTGGCCAATCTATGGAGGAACAGAGCAAACGGCGAACAGTACCACAGCATATATAAAAATAAAAGACAAGAAATTGTAGTGGACACTGAAAAATCAGACGGTAAGGAGACAGCTTCATGACAGTTGGATCCTGGGGACTGGTGTGGAAATGGGCAGTGGCAGCCTTGGCACGTGGCTGGCACTCGGCATGTGTACCATGGACTCTTTGGGAGCCACAGACCTGCCACAGAGTCCTTAGGAGAGAGCCAGGTCATCAATTTCCTCCCTCCCCAGCCAAGCAGGGTTTGGGCAACAGAGATCTGGTGGCTTGAGGTTGCAGAGAGGGGAATAAGGACGAAGAGGCAAACACAAAGGCCGTGAGCACCATGGAGTCAGTGGTCACTGACTTGGGAGAATTGAGAGTCACAGTGTTGGGCTGTGACCCTGATAGTGACCAGTATGGCTAAACAGTTGGGCTGTACTAAGCAGCAGGCTTGAGTAGGAAGAATTTCTCAAGAAGTAAACTGTTTCAAGGATTCTCCTGAGATAATCGCTTGGCCTACTCACCACCCAGCCTGGCAGTGATACTGAGGTTTGATGGAAGGCCTTGCATTCCCCCTTAGCACTGGGAAGGGTTTGTGCCCAAACCCGCAGGACCCAGGCAGCCTGGCTGGGCAAATGCCTGCCTGCACCCCAGCCCACAGCGATGACTCCCAGGTAAAGAATGCTCAGAAGAGGACCTGAATCTCCTGCATGGGGCACTGGGGAAAGATGCCAAACTAACTTTTGGGAGTGTGCTTGCAGGACTGGCTGAGTACACACTGGGAAGGGAGAAAGGCTATACCAATGGCCCTTCAGCCTACTGCAGCCAGTGAGACTGGAAAAAACATTTTGGCGAGTCTGAAACAAACAAGAGATTTTTTAAAGTAATGTTTTATTTTTAAAATTTTATTATTGTTTTATCTTTCAATACCTTTTTTCTCTCTTTCATTCTTTGCTGTTTTATTCCCTCTTCCTTTCTTTCCAAACTTATCACTTCTTCCTCCCTTCTACTTCCTTTTTTCTTTTTACCCACAAGTGAGACAAACAACTTGGAACTGCGAAAAGACCAGAGTTGGAACCAAAGAAGGAGCATCCCACCAGTAGAGTCAAAGAGACAAATTTCACTTTACTATAGCAGAGAAGCTACAAGTTGCTGCATATTTGTATTATTATTATTTTTATTATATTTACATCTTTTATTTTAATAGTATCTTTGTATTCCTCCTCTTTCTGTAGAGTCTTCTTTGCTTTTGCTGGTTATATTGTATCATTTGAAAGAATTCCCCTGTTCTTTCACTTTGCATTGCTACTTTACTATCCTTCATGTCACTTGTGTTCTTTTAGCACACTACTCAAAGTTCTATACCCCCTATTTTTGTTATATAGATCACACAGATTCTGTCATATGATTGTTGCTCTAATATTGTTGTAAATAATAGCTGTTCTATACACCTGTAAATACTTCACATCACCCTGCACAAATCTTAGCCCACTTCACAGTTTCCTGAACTCTATTACTGTAGCAGTTAACTCTATTCTCTCACACACTACACCTATTTACCCTCCTTTACTCTCACCTTACCTCAGAATCTGACCTCCATAAACCTCACTCCTTTCTAGATCCAACTCACAATCCTTCCCTCCCCAACAAGAGTCTTATCTCCTTTCCATCCTTTCCTAAAAGTGGCTAGCGGGAGTGAAGATTGTGGTTAATACTATACATAGCCAAAGGATCTCCTATCTCTTCTCTACTGGCTGCTACTGTAAATATCATAGAATACTCCCTGCTGTCATAAACCATTTTGCCTTCCCTCCAACTAATCACAAAAGAAAAAGTAGGTGAAAGCGATGAACACCAGGATACCCACTGGAAGAGGAAACCCAATGACAGAGGAACCACCAACAGATAACAACAGAAGAAGGTGAAGGAGGGAGTGCAAACCACACAAACCTCAATCAAAGACCTATCTGGAAATACAATGAAATAATGTTGAAATTTACCTAATACAAACAAGTGAACAAGAGCAAAAAAGAACCCTCAAAACCTTGTACACATGGAAGAAGTAGCTTCAACACAACCTGCCCTTACCAGTACAACAAATTAAAACAGGTGGTGGACAATTGACCATCAGTTAACCAACTGGTGGGAATACCCACAAAAGAAAGACCCCCAAACAAAAAGACCCCCAAACAAAACCAAAAGACAAACACAGAGCCAACATAAAAAACAGCCCAAAACCAGAGATCTAGGAAGATCAAGGAAACTACATTACTGAATCTCACAGGTATTATACCAGAGAAGTTCACACCATAAACCCAGAAAGCCAGAACAAATCAATTTAAGAAGCTGAAGCTAACAAGAAGAGTCACATAAACAATGGAAAGACAAAAAGACAATCCCCAAGTGAAAAAAGGGAGAAAGCCTCAGAAGAAATACTAGATGAAATAGAGGCAAGTCACCTATCAGACATTGAATTCAAAGCACTGGTTATCAGAAAGTTCAATGAGCTCACAGTGAGCTATCAGAAACTACAGGGGAGTTACAATGAACTCACTGAAAACTATACCAACATGAAATAGAAAATAAAAACTATCAGCAAGGGCCAAGAGGAAATGAACAACATTTCTGAACTGAAGAACACAGTGGAAGGAATCAAAAGCAGGATCCAGGAAGTGGAAAATTGGATCAGCAATCCAGAAAACAAAGTAGAAAAAAACACTCAGAAAGAACAGGAAAAAAAGAGGCTCAGAAAGAATGAAGAGAGATTAAGAGAAATGCAAAACAATATGAAACGTAATAATACCCAAATAATAGGGATAGAAGAAGGAGAAGAAAAGGACAAGGAATAGAAAACCTATTTGAAAAAGTAATGATGGAACACTTTCCTAATCTGATGAGAGAAAAAGTTACACAAATTCCAGAAACACAGAGTCCCAATCAAGACACACCCAAAGAGGCCCACTTCAAGACACATTATCATTAAAATGGCATAATTCCAAGACAAAGAGAGAATCTTGAAGGCAGCAAGGGAGAAAAAGGAAGTAACATACAAGGAAGCCCCTATATTGTTAACTGCTGACTTCTCAATAGATAAGCTTCAAGCAGGAAGAAAAAGGGAAGAAATATTCCAAGTAATGAGAACCAGAGGCTTGCAACCAAGGCTACTGTACCCAGCAAGGCTCTCAATCAAGATAGGAGGCCAAATAAAGAGCTTCCAAGACAAGTGAAGTAAAAAAGAATACACCTCCAGCAAATCAGCTCTGCAAGAAATACTAAAAGGTCTGCTTTAAGGAAAGGAAAGAAAAGAAAAGAGAGAGACAGAGAAGCACACAACCACAAAAATGGCAATGAATTAAGTACCTATCATTAATAATCTTAAATGCAAATGGATTAAATGCTCCAATCAAAAGACATAGAATAAATTAATGGATAAGAAACCCTGACCCACACATATGCTGCCTACAACAGACCCACCTCAGAACAAAAGACTTACACAGACTAAAAGTGAATGGCTGATAACAAATTTTCCAAGCAACGGATAGAAAAAAAAAGCTGGGGTAGCAATACTTATATGAGACAAAATAGACTTCCAGAAAAGGGTCATAATGAGAGACCCAGAGGTCACTCCATAATACTCAAAGAAAGAATCCACCGAGAGCACTTCTGAGAAGATGGAGGCATACATGGAAACACCGTGCCTTCTCCCACAACAAAGTTGTAATACAACAAAGGTTTAGTAAACAAAGATGCAGTCAAAAAACAAAAAATTGAACTATACAAGTCTGACAACAACGAATTGTTCAACCGAGACCGCTAAGAGGGCTGCAGCCAGCAGCGGAACAGGGTCGGGCTGGAAAGATCCCCTGACCCCAGGCACCCAGGCAGCTGTGGTAGCAGCGCAGACTGAGTGAGGGTGTGGGGCAGGCTGACCACAGTCACACTTTCGGACAGATAAAGTGCTTCTCGATAAGATCAAATTCAAGGAGTTCATCATCACCAAGCCCTTATTATACGAAATGTTAAAGGGACTTATCTAAGAAAAAGAAGATAAAAAATATGAACAGCAAAAGGACAGCAAACTCACAGTTATTAACAACCAAACCTAAAACAAAAGTAAACCAAGAGGACAGCTAGATCAGGAGTGGAACCACAGAAATGAAGAACACATAGAGGGTTAGCAACAGAGGAGTAGGAGGAGGAGAAGGGGGTAGAAGGTACAGAAAATAGCATAGACTGTAGGTAGAAAATAGATAGGGGGAGGGCAAGAATAGTGGGGGAAATATAGAATCTAAAGAAGGTGAGACAGGTGGTCATAAACTAAAGGGGGGAATGGTTGGTGAGGGAGTGTGCAGGGTGGAGGGGAATGAAGGGGGAAATAGAACAACCATAATGGTATAATCAATAAAATATATTAAGAAAAGAATCCACCAAGAAAACAAACATTGTAAATATATACGCACCCAACATAAGAGCACTCAAATGTATAAAGAAAATCTTAGAGGACTTTAAGAAAGATATTGACAGCAATACAATGACAGTAGATGATTTTAACATCCCAGTGTCAAAAATGGACAGATCTTCCAAACAAAATATCAACAAACATACTGTGGCATTGAACAAAGCCCTACATGAAGTGAATTTAACTGATGTATACAGAACCCTTCATCCCAAAGAAGCTAAATACACATTATTTTCAAATGCACATGGAACATTTTCTTTTCTTTTTTTGTATATTTACTTATTATTATTTATTTTGTATTTAATTCTTGTTCAAGTACAGTTTTCTGTCTTTTATTCCCAGCCCTGCTTCCCTCCAGTGGTCCCCACTTCCCTCCCATTTCTGCCCCCTACCTTACTTATTGTCCATGTGTCCTGTATACTTGTTCATGTGAGTCCTTCCCCTTTTCCCCTCTGATTCTCTGCCCTCTCCCCTCTGGTCCCTGTCAGCCTGTTCTGTATTTCAGTGTCTTTGGTCACATTTTGCTTGCTTGTTTGTTTTGTTGTTTAGATTCCTATTAATGATAACATCATATGGTATTTGTCTTTCATCGCCTGGCTTATTTCACTCAGCATAATGCTTTTCAGTTCCATCCACAATGTTGCAAGGGGTAGGAGTTCCTTCTTTCTTTCTGTTGCATAGAATTCGATTGTGTAAATATACCATAGTTTTTTTGTTCCTGTCATTTACTGATGGGCATCTAGGTTGCTTCCAACTCTTGGCTATTGTAAATTGTGCTGCTATGAACATCGGGGTGCATAGGTTCTTTTGGATTGGTGTTTCAGGGTTCTTAGGATATACTCCTAAGAGTGGAATTGATGGGTCAAAGGCACATTTATTTTTAGTTTTCTTAGAAAATTCCATACTATTTTCCATAGTGTTTGTACCAGTCTGCAATCCCTCCAACAGTGAACTAGGGTCCCCATTTCCCCACAACCTCTCCAGCACTTGTTGTTTGTTTCTTTATGATAGCCATTCTGACTGGTGTTACATGGTAACTCATTGTGGTTTTAACTTGCATCTCTCTGATAGCTACCAACATCGAGCATCTTTTCATGTGTCTCTCGATCCTCTGTATGTCCTCCTTGGAGAAATGTCTGTTCAAGTCCTTTGCCCATTTTTTAATCGGGTTGTTTGTCTTTGAGTGGAGTCAAGTGAGTTCTTTGTATATTTTGGAGATTAAACCTTTGTCTGAGGTATCATTGGCAAACATGTTTTCCCAAACAGTTGCTTCTCTTTTTATCTTGATACTGTTTTCCTTGGCTATGCAGCTTTTAATTTTGATGAGATCCCATTTGTTTATTCTTTCTTTTATATCCCTTGATCCAAGGGATGTATCAGTAAAAATATTGCTGTCTGGAATATCTGAGATTTTTCTGCCAATGCTCTCCTTTAGGGCTTTAATGGTTTGACAGCTTATATTTAAGTCTTTTATCCACCTTGAATTTATTTTGGTGTATGGTGTAAGTTGGTGCTTGAGTTTCATTTTTTTGCATGTAGCTGTCCAGTTCTCCCAACACCATTTGTTGAAGAGGCTATGTTTTCTCCATTTTATGTTACTGCCCTCTTTGTCAAATATTAATTGACTGTAGAGATTTGGGTTTATTTCTGGGCACTCTGTTCTATTCCATTGGTCTATGTGGCTGTTTTTATGCCACTATCAGGCTGTTTTGATTACAGTGGCCTTGTAATACAGTTTGATATCAGGTATTGTGACCCCTCCTACTTTGTTCTTCTTTCTCAAGATTGAGGCTGCTATTCAGGCTTGTTTATGGTTCCATATAAATTTTTGAAGTGTTTGTTCTATGTCTGTGAAATATGCCATTGGTACTTTAATAGGTATTGCATTGAATCTGTAAATTGCAAATCTGTAAGCTGCCTTGGTTAGTATGGACATTTTGAGGATGTTAATTCTTCCAATCCATGAACACGGTATATGTTTCCATTTGTTTGTGTCTTCCTTGATTTCTTTCTTCAATGTTGTGTAGTTTTCTGCATACAGGTCTTTTACCTCCTTGGTTAGGTTTATTCCCAGATATTATAATTTTGTTTTTGCTATATCGAATGGGATTTTTTCCTTGATTTCTGCTTCTGCCGTTTCATTGTTGGTATACAAAAATGCCTTTGATTTCTGGATATTGATTTTGTATCCTGCTGGTTTTCCAAATTAATTTATTAGTTTGAGCAGTTTTTTGTTACAGGCTATAGGATTTTCCATGTACACTGTCATGTCATCTGCAAAGAATGCTAATTTTGTTTCCTCCTTTGAAATCCTCAATTAAATATTGGCAAATCACATCCGACAATATATCATAAGGTTAATACACCACGACTAAGTGGAATTCATCCCTGGAATATTTTCAATGATAGACTACATGATATGACACAAAACGATCCTCAAGAAAATCAAGAGAATTGAAAACATATGAAGCATTTTCTCTGACCACAAGGGACTGAACTGGAAAGAAACCCCAAAGGAAAAATCTCAAAACACCTAAAATCATGGACATTGAGTGGCATGCTATTAGGCAATGAATGGGTCAACAATGAAATCAGGGAAGAAATCAGAAAGTTTCTGGAAACAAATGAAAATGAACTCACTGCAATCCAAAACTTATGGGACACAGCAAAGGCAGTCCTGAGAGGGAAGTTCATAGCAATACAGGCCTACCTAAAGAAAATAGAAACATTTCAAAGAAACAATCTAACCCGATGCCTCCAGGAACTCAAGGAACAACAACAAAGACAGCCCAGAGCAAGTAGAAGGAAGGAAATTACCAAGATCAGAGCAGAATTAAATGACATAAGACTAAAAGCACAATTCTAAGGATCAGTGAATCCAGGAGTTGGTTTTTTGAAAAGATAAACAAAATAGACAAGCGTTTAAGTAGGCTCATCAAGAAAAGAATAGAGAGGACCCAAATAAACACAATCAGAAATGAAAAAGGAGAGATTACAACTGACATTATAGAGATATAAAGGATTATAAAAATTATTGTGTAAAATTGTATGCCAAGAATTTGAAAACCTAAGTGAAATGGACAAATTTCTAGAAAAATATAATCTTCCAAAACTCAATGAAAAAGAAGCAGAAAGCCTGAACACACCAATAACAGCAGATCAAATTGAAGCAGTAATAAAAAATCTCCCATCACACAAAAGCCCTGGACCAGATGGTTTCACAGGAGAAGTCTACAAAGCATTTAAGGAAGAGCTAACTCCTATCCTTCACAGACTATTCCAAAAAATCCAAAATGATGGAAGGCTCCCAAACTCTTTTTATGAAACCAGCATCATCCTAATTCCAAAGCCAGATAGAGACACAACAAATAAAGAAAACTTCAGACCAATATCTCTGATGAACATAGATGCTAAAACTCTCAACAAAATATTGGCAAATAGCATCCAAAAATACATTAAAAGATTATACACCATGGTCAAGTGGGGTTCATCCCAGTGATTCAAGGATGGTTCAATATTCACAAAATAGTAAATGTAATACTACAATAAACAAATGCAGAATAGAAGGAAGAAGGAATTCCTACCCTTTGCAACAGAATGGATGGACCTGGAAAGTATTATGCTGAGTGAAATAAGCCAGGTGGTGAAAGAGAAATATCAAATTATCTTACCTTTAGCAGGAACCTAAACAACAAAACAAACAAAATATAACCAAGGACACTGAAGTAGACAATGGGCTGACAGTAACCATAGGGGAAAGGTGAAGGAATTTCAGGGGAAAAGGGGAAGGATTTGCTGGCACAACTATAAAGGACACATGGACCTAAACAACGGTGGGTGTGGAAATGTGAGGAAGATAAGAAGGCCTAGGGGATGGTCTGGGATGGGAGTAAAAGACAGAAAACTCTACTTGAAACTAATTAAAATAAGTTTAAAAATAAAAGATAATATTATACTAATTACAATGCTTTATTACATAGCAACAAATTTATTTATAATCTATAGTACAGAAATGATACTATTAGCTATAATAGTAAGTAGGAGTTATTAGGTAATGCGTGGTAATTGGTAAGCTACATTAATTGTATACTGTAAATGATAGGTAATTAATATAGTCTATTATATAGTAAGAAGTAATAGACCAGCTATGTTAATTCTTTGTTGACAAGCTGTACTACTTTAAATGTTAGGTGAGTATCAGAGTATAATACTCTGCAACACTCAGCAGTAAGTAATCCGCATTACTGCACACTGTGACTGGCATTTATGTAACATGTCTACTTAAAATCTGAACCCCCATGTTCCACCACCTCCTCTGTAGCCCAGGAACCCCAGGTGCAAGAAGCAGAGTCCTTGCCTGAAGCATTCTTCTGGCCACCTCCAGGGCTTTCTGCTTGGCTGTTTCCATGGTATATGTGTAAGAGGTACAGAACAAGGCTTTACTGAGCTGCTCTTTAAACCTGGAAGGAACCACCTTGAACCTGAGCCCCTGCAATAGGAGAAGAGGGGCAGTGAGAGTGTGAGGATCACAGCAATACTCAACAGAATGGGTTGGGTGATAGCCAGTGTGGGATCTCAGTGCCTGTGCCTGACACTGAACTTTTACCAAGGGTCAGGTGCCAGGTGGACAGGGCTGTGGACCTAGAGGGAAGAACTGTGTGCATGCTGGTCCCCCAAATGTCCGGGGACAGTATTGACTGAAGTGCTGGGCACATAGATCCACAGGGTCGAAGGGCTCCCAGACAGCCCCAATGGCCTGTGTTCCACCTCCACAGGAGCCCAGCAACTGGAAATACACTGCCTGCCAGAACTGCAAAGGAAAGAAATGCTGACCAGGCAGGAAAGTCCCTGGGGGAAGGTGGTCGTGGAAACTGACACCGAGGGTCCGCACTGTGGACCCTCACTACAGAGGGTCAGCGACACCCTCTCCTTGGCAGCCCTACAGAGCACCTACGTGGCTCTGGCCCTCCGCCTCCACCAGCAGCCCCAGGACAGAGGCAGCTGACACCCTGAACTGGCTTGCCCTGCCACCTCAGCCAGAACACAGGTGGCCTGACCATGAAGCCTGGCCTGAAGACCCGGACCCCAGATCGCATAGGCTCCAGCTCCCCCAGGCTCACAGACTTAGACCCCGCTCACTAGGAGCTGCCGGCATACTGCAGCCCCAAACCCTATTGCCCCTATCTCCAGGTCTCTACCTGAGGACCCACGACTCACACCTACTCATGAGCCACACAACTGTTCTCAAGGGAGCGGCAGGGGCCACTAGGCATCCCTGGTGGTGGGGATCACTAGCTGCCCCCCACCCCACAATAATCCCCACCACCGCACCTTACTGGCTTCCCAACCCCCGCACCCCGCCCCGATGCTGCTACTGGTCATTCAACACATTTCTTAAGATCTCTTGGTGGTGAGGGTAGGCGCTGGCCAACACCAGGTGCTTATGCAGCAGCTTCCGGATCACTGGGAACAAGACCATCGCGCAGGACCTCATGCCCAGCTCCCTGCCCCTGAAGCCCAGTGCACTGTGCTACATGACGCCCCAGATAGTCCTCCGCCAGCAAAGGGCGCCCACCGGCCTGAGCCACGCGGCTAATCTAGCTCAGCTGTCAAACCTCTGGTCTGCACTTCTAGTAAATTGGCCCCGCCCAGCAACTGGACTGGAGCAAGCCTCTGCCTACAACCCCTCCAGAGCCAGGCCCCCATCTCCTGGCCAAATTCCTTCCTTGGCCACACCCCAATTGAGGTCACACCCTCCCTCCAGTGATCTTCTGGAATGCATCTCTGCTTCTAGGCTTGTTCTGCAACTTTGGACCACCTGTTCCCTGGGGACAGAACACTCTGCTCTAAGAACCACCTTTAGAGAGAGAGATAGGCAGGTAGATAGATAGATAAACAGAGGACAGAGAGGAATGAGAGGGGAATAGAGATATTAATGCAGTATACATAGGAGATAAATGGATGGATAAAGGTATGTAAATTGATAGAGAATAGTGCATAATGATAGATATTTCTGATAAAGAGGTAGATGAATAATAATTCACAGAAGGACAGATAACACAGGTTCAGGATTCAAACACAGACAAACTTATTCTAAGGTAGGTTCTCAACCTCCAGTACCCCACACAGACCCCCTTCTGGGGGACCCCACTGAAGGATGACCATCCACCAGCCCTTGTTCAAAATCAGGTTCTGATTCCCATTTGACTTCATGGGGCTCAGCTCACGTATTTGGGGAAGTCAACTCCCAATTGTTTGAGGTTTATGTCCCTCAGCCAATGTTGAGAATAACCACAATAAATTATTATCAGATATATTATGAACACTCATTATCTTTAATCATTAATGTTTAGTTATCATTAACTATTCAAGCAGTTCATATTGATTGTTAATGATTCATAATAACTGTTATTGTATCAGTCATTCCACCAGGTATGTAGCTTAAATTCTTGTGGATCAATAATGTGGCCCCAATAGATATAAGAGGAATTAACTTCAGTGGCTAGGCCTTGCCCCCCTAGGCAAAGTATTATGGGAATTAAAAGCAAAGTTTTAACCAAAATGGCTGACAGCACTGCTAGGTAAGTGACAAATCTGTTTTCTGGAGAGAAGGTGGCAGCTAGGTAAGAAGGAGCAGATTCCACTTACCCCTACATATGGGGAAAAAGCCTGGCTGATCTATGAAGGAACAGAGCAGACAGCCAACAGTAGCACAGCATATATGAAAATAGGAGATCAAAAATTGTAGCGGACATTGAAAAACCAGGCAGTAAGGAGAGTGTTTCAGGACAACTTGGCCCAGGCATCAGTGAGGGGACCAGGGAAGCAGCAGCCTCAGGTTCAGAGCCCTCTGGGCCAGCCATGGGGCTCTTGGGAGAGAGCTGGGCCAGCACTCCCTCCCCAGCCAAGAAGGGTTTGAGCAGCATTGGGAGAGACCTAGTTGCTTGAAGTTGCAGAGAGGGGAGTAGGGACTAAACGGCAAACACACAGGGGCTAGGGGGCTGTAAGCACCCACATAACCCTGGGAAGAGTGTGTCCCCGAGCCCATGCAAACTAAGGTGGCCTGGCCAGGCAGGCATGCCAACAATCCCAGGAGAGAGAGCTTTGTGGAATACCCAGGGACTACACCCATGGACCCAGGGAGAGAGCGTGCCTGCCTGAGGAGACCTGAAGCACACAACTGTACACCCACCCTGCAGCCTGATGCAGCCAGCAAGAACAGAAAAACCAATTTGGCCAGTCTGAAACCAGCAAGAGTTTGTTTGTTTGTTTTTGTTATTGTTTTCATCTTATTTGATTTGCTATGTAATTTTTCTTTTTTAAATTTTTATTACTTTAATCTCTTAATTGCTTTTGCTTCTCTTTCCTTCTTTCTTGTTTTATTCTTCTTCCTTTCTTTCCAATTTTATCTCTTCTCCTGTCTTTCTTCTTCTTCTTTTTTTAAAATTTGCACAAGTGAGACATAAAAACCTGGAACTGTGAGAGAGTTGGAACCAAAGGAGGGTCATCCCAACAGCTGAGACAGTGAGACAAATTTCACCTTGCTATTACAGAAAACTTTCAAGATATTGCATATTTGTATTATTATTATTTTCATTATTCTTACATCTTTTATTTTAAGAGTATTTTTGTATTCCTATTCTTTCTGTATAGTCTTTGTTGCTTGTTTGGTTAAATTATATTATTTGACAGGATTCCCTTGTTCTCTCTTTCATAGTGTATTGCTAATTTACTGTCCTTCACTCGTGTTCCATTAGCACATTACTCAAGGTCCTATACTCTCTATTCTTGTGGTCTAGATCTCATAGATTCTGTAATATTATTGTTGCTCTAATGTTATTGTAAATGATACATACATTCCATACAATTGTACATACTACACAACACCCTCCCAGATATTAGCACACTCCACAGTTTTCTAAATTCTATTACTGTAGTGGTTAACTCTATTCTCTCACACACTACACTTATTTACTATTCTTTACTCTCACCTTACCTCAGAATCTGACCTCCCACAACCTCACTGCTTTCTAGATCCAACTCACAATCCTTCCCTCCCCAACAAGAGACTGAACTTTTGTCCATCTTTTCTTAAAAGTGGCAATTACAGTTGAAGATTATGGTTAACACTATACATAGCCTAAAGATCTTCTATATTTTCTCTATTGGCTATGACTGTAAATATCATAAAATACTCTCCTGCTATCATAAACCATTGTGCGTCTCCCTCCAACTGGTCACACACACACAAAACAAAGGAGTAGGTGGAGGCAAAGAACACAAGGACACCCAAAGGAGACTGCACCACTGAATCTCACAGGTATTATACCACAGAAATTCACACCATAAACCAGGGAGTCAGAAAAGATAAGTTTAAGAAGCTGAGGCTAACAAGAAGAGTCTCACAAACAATGGGAAGACAAAGAAACAATCCCCAAATGAAGGAAAATGATGAAGCCTCAGAAAGAATGCTAAATCAAATAGGGGCAAGTCAACTAACACATATTGAATTCAAAGCACTGGTTATCAGGAAGTTCAAAAAGATTACAATGAGCTACCAGAAACTACAGGGGAGCTACAATGAACTCACTGCAAACTATATCAACATGAAACAGAAATAAAAAATATCAGCAAAGAACAAGAGGAAATGAAGAATACAATTTCTGAACTGAAGAAAACAGAGGCAGCAATCAAAAGCAGAATCGATGAAGAAAAAGACTGGACCAGCAAGCTGGAAAACAAAGTAGAAAAAAACTCCAAGAAAGAGCAAGAAAAAAGCTCAGAAAGAATGAAGAAGGATTAAGAGAAATGCAAGACAATATGAAAGGTAATAATTTCAAAATAATAGGGATACTAGGAGAGTGTTAAGATGGCAACAGAGTAGCACAGAGAGAACCCAGCTCCCGTGCATCTGGTATAAAATCCAGGCGGATTTACCGAAGAACAGCTTAATCAACCAATTCCCCAACATTTGTGAAGATGAGACCAGAGAGTGTGACAGAAGAACCAAATGGGACTCCAGAAGGTGAGTAAGGACAAAAGCGGCCATGGCCTCCTAGGCTGCGGGCTGTGCCTGCGGTGCGCCCAAGGTGGGCGACCTCTGGTGGAGTATGAGTACGGACTAGAAGTGGCACACAATCTGAGCTGGCACCTTCAGTGGGAAACAGAAGCCCTGTCTGAATCCAGGGATGGGGCGCCTGTGGTGGAGGGAACTCCAGAGGCCCGGCATCTGGTGGGCCAGCAACAGACTCCATGGGAGAGAACTGACCACTCCCCCCGCCCCCCCCCCCCCCCGCCCCGCGCCCTGTCTAGGCAGGCAGGTTAATACCTGGCTGAGACCTGTGGGCTTAAGTTAACGTAAAGGGCGGGAACTGTGGACTCTGTGGTCACCAGCGCACCAGCCCACCAACCCTCCAGCCCCGGGAATTTAAGAAGGACACTGTCGTTGCCGGTCTTTTGGGATTGGGCTGGGCTGAGAGGCAGGCTTTGTGGAGAAGTCTCTATTGGAAAGTGAACTGAGGTGCTCTGTGACAGCAGCTTACCTCAAGGCCCAACCACCCAGCAGCCATCCAGGGGAGGGGTGAGAACACTTGGGTCCTGCCATAGGACTGAGAAGGACAGTGCCAGATACCACAGGAAACAGGCAGCTTCCTAGGAGTGTGGGCACCCACATCCCAATCCAGCAGCCTGCTCCCGCACGCCTGCATACCTGTCGTCAGAGAGGCCGCAACCAGAAAAATCAGTTTGGACAGTTTGAAACCAACAAAGGAAGGGTGCTTTTTTTTTTAATGTGTGTGTGTGTGTATTTTCCCCTTCCCCCCTTTTTTTCTCTCTCAACTTCTTTTGCAAGCATTCCTATATCTTTTAAACTGTATTGTTGCTCTACCTTTCAGTACTCTGTCCCTCATTTCTTTTTCTTTTTGTCTGGTTTTAGTTCATCCATTCTTCTCAAATTTTCCACTTACTCCTCTTTTCTCCTGACTTCGGTGTGTGTGTGTGTGTATATGTGTTGGATTCTTTGTTTGTGTGTTGCTTAGTTTTCTTTTAGGTGTATTATTATTATTATTTGCATTATTCTTACTTCTTTTTAATTTTTATTTATTTATTTTTAAAATATATTTTATAATTATATCATTACAGTTTTTCTATCCCCCCTTCATTCCCCTCCACCTGCACACTCCTCCCCCCACCATTCTCCCCCCCTTAGTTTATAACCACGTGTCTCAAGTTCTTTCGATTCTATATTTCTCCCACTATTCTTGACCTCCCCTCTATCTATTTTCTACCTACTGCCTATGCTATTTTCTGTATCTTCTCCCGCCTTCTCCTCTTCCCTCTCCCCGGTTGCTAACCCTTCATGTGTTCTTCATTTCTATAGTTCCACTCCTAATCTAGCTGTCCTCTTGGTTTGCTTTTGTTTTAGGCGTAGTTGTTAATAACTGTGAGTTTGCTGTCCTTTCACTGTTCATATTTTTCATCTTCTTCTTCTTATATAAGTCCCTTTAGCATTTCATATAATAAGGGCTTGGTGATGATGAACTCCTTGAACTTGACCTTATCTGAGAAGCACTTTATCTGACCTTCCATTCTACATGAAAGCTTTGCTGGATAAAGCAATCTTGGCTGTAGGTCTTTGGATTTCATGACTTGGAATACTTCTTTCCAGCCCCTTCTTGCCTGTAAGGTCTCTTTTGAGAAATCCGCTGACAGTCTGATGGGTACTCCTTTGTAGGTGACTGTCCCCTTATCTCTTGCTGCTTCTAGGATTCTCTCCTTCATTTTAGTCTTGGCTAATGTAATTATGATGTGCCTTGGTGTGTTCCTTCTTGGGTCCAACTTCTTTGGGACTCTCTGAGCTTCCTGGATTTCCTGGAAGTCTATTTCCTTTGCCAGACTGGGGAAGTTCTCCTTTATTATTTGTTCAAATAAGTTTTCCACTCGTGGCTGTTTCTTTCCCCCTTCTGGTACCCCTATAATCCAGATGTTGGAATGTTTAAAGATGTCCTGGAGGTTCCTAAGCCTCTCCTCATTTTTTTGAATTCTCATTTCTTCATTCCTTTCTGGTGGGATGTTTTGTTCTTCCTTCTGGTCCATTCCATTGATTTGAGTCCCAGTTTCCTTTCCATTGCTATTGGTTTCCTGGACATCTCCCTTGATTTCAATTAGTTTAGCTTTCATATGTTCCTCTAATTTGTGACTATAATCAACCAGTTCTGTGGGCATCCTGATAAACAGTGTCTTGAATTGTGCTTCTGAGAGGCTGGCAATCTCCTGGTCGCTTAGACTTATAGACTCTGGGAATTTGAGTTCTTGTGCCATCTTTTGGGCTGTTTATGCCTGTTATGTAGCAAGACTGGAGCCCTAGGTGTTCACCAGAGCAGGGCAACTCAGTCACTGGGTTGTGACACTGTATGTGGCGGCAGGGTCAAAGAGGAACAATGGCGTCCTGTCTGCTGCCTCCCGCCTTGGCCCCCCACTGGTGGCCAGTACTACCTGACAGGTTCCCACTGCTCTTTCCTCCACAGTGTATTGCTAATTTTCTATACTTCACTTGCTTTCCTTTGCCATACTACCCAAGCTCTATAACCCCCATTTAGACAGATCACATAGAGTCTATTACGGGAGTGTTGCTTAATATTATTGTAAATAAGAGCTGTTCTATACAACAGTAACAATTCATAACACATCTGTTGGACCTTAGACCACCTTACAGGTGCCTGAATTCCATTACTCTCTCTCTCTCTCTCTCTCTCTCTCTCTCTATATATATATATATATATATATATACACACACACACACATATACATATATATACATACATACATACATACATATATGAGAGCCCTTCATCACAAAGAAGCTAAATAAACATTCTTTCAAATGCACATGGAACATTTTCAAAGATGGACCACATGACACAGAACTGACTCCCCCCCTCCCCCCCACTGCCCTGTCTAGGCAGGCAAGTTAATACCGGGCAGAGACCTGTGGGCTTAAGTTAACGTAAAGGGTGGGAACTGCAGACTTTGAATAAATGAATTTGGAAAAACATCCAAGGCTTGTTTACTGAAAACAAGCCTCATCAAATTCAATAAAATTGAAATCATACCAAGCATTTTCTCTGAACATAGGCACTGAAACTGGAAATGAACCACAAAGGAAAAGACCCAAAACACCCAAGATCATGGAGACTGAATGGTATGCTATTAAACAATGAATGGGTGAACAATGAAATTAGGAGAGAAATAAAAAAGTTTCTGAAAATAAATCAAAATGAGCTCACTACAACCCCAAACTCATGGGACACAGCAAAGGCAGTCCTGAGAGGGAAGTTCATAGCAATACAGGCCTACCTAAAGAAAAAAGAAACATTTTAAACAAACAACCTAACCCTACACCTACAAGAACTCGAGGAACAACAACAAAGTCAGCCCAGAGAAAGTAGAAGGAAGGAAATCACCAAGATGAGAGCAGAATTAGATGACATAGACTAAAAGCACAATTCTAAAGACCAATGGATCCAGGAGGTGGTTTACTGAAAAGATAAACAAAATAGACAAACTATTATGTAGGCTCATCAAGAAAAGAAGAGAGAGGACACAAAGAAACACAATTAGAAATGAAAGAAGAGAGACTGCACCTGACACCACAGAAATAAAAAAAATTGTAAGAAATTACTATGAAGAACTGTATGATAAGAAATTAAAAAACCTGGCTGAAATGGACAAATTTCTAGACAAATATAATCTTCCAAATCTCAATGAAGAAGAAAGAGAGAGTCTGAACAGACCAATAACAGCAGTTGAAATTGAAGCAGTAATAAAAATAACTCCCGACACAAAAGTCCTGGAACAGGTGGTTTCATAGGAGAATTCTACAAAGCAAGTAAGATGAGCTAACCCCTATTCTTCACAGACTATTCCAAAAAGTTTGAAAAAATGGAAAACGCACAAACTCTTTTTATGAAGCCAAAAAATAAACCCTAATTCCAGAACCAGATAAAGACACAGCAAAGAAAGAAAACTTCAGGCAAATATCTATGATGAACATAGATGCTAAAATCCTCATTAAATATTGGCAAATCGCATCCAACAACACATCAAAAAGATCATACACCACTACCAAGTGAGATGCATCCCAGGGATGCAAGGATGGTTCAATATTCGCAAATCAGTAAGTTTAATGCATCATATAAACAAAAGCAAAGACAAAAATCACATGGTCATATCAATAAATGTGAAAAAAGCTTTTGATAAGGTATGACACCCATTTATGATACAAACACTCAGAAGAGTGAGAATAGAGGGAGAATTCCTCAATATAATAAAGGTCATATACAAGAGACTTAGAGCCAACATCATACTCAATGGGCAAAAACTAAAAGCTTTTCCACTAAGATCAGGAACAAGAAAAGGTTGTCCACTTTCACCACTTTGATTCAATATAGTATTGGAAGTTATAGCTACAGCGATCAGACAATAAAAGAAAATAAAAGGAATCCAAATTGGAAAGAAGGAAATAAAATTGGCATTGTTTGCAGATGACATGATAGTGTACATGGAAAATCCTATAGACTCTACCAAAAAACTGCTTGAACTAATAAATGAATTCGGAAAAACAGCAGGTTACAAAGTCAATATCTAGAAATCAACGACAGCTTTATATACTAACAATGAATCAGCAGAAGCAGAAATCAGGAAATAAATCCCATTTGATATAGCAAAAACAAAAATAAAATACCTAGGAATAAACCTTACCAAGGAGGTTAAGGCCTATATGCAGAAAACTACACAACACTGAAGAAAGAAATCAAGGAAGACACAAACAAATGGAAACATATACCGTGTTCATGGATTGGAAGAATTAACATCATCAAAATGTCCATACTACCGAAAGCAATTTACTGATTCAATGTAATACCTATTAAAGTACCAATGGCATATTTCACAGACATAGAACAAACACTTCAAAAATTTATATGGAACCATAAGAGACCCAGAATAGCAGCTGCAATGTTGAGAAAGAAGAACCAAGTTGGAGGGATCACAATACCTGATATCAAACTGTATTACAAGGCCATTGTAATCAAAACAGCCTGGTACTGGCATAAAAACAGGCACATAGACTAATGGAACAGAAGAGAGAGCCCAGAGTTAAACCCAACTCTCTATAGTCAATCAATATTTGGCAAAGGGGGCAGTAACATAAAATGGGGTAAAGATAGCCTCTAGTGTTGGGAGAACTGGACAGCTTCATGCAAAAAAAAATGAAACTCGAGCACCAACTTACACCATACACCAAAATAAATTCAAGGTAGATAAAAGACTTAAATAAAGCCATGACACCATTAAAGTCCTAGAGGAGAACATTGGCATGAAAACCTCAGATATTTCATGCAACAACATTTTTACTGATATGTTCCCTAGAGCAAGGGACATAAAAAAAAAGAGTAAACAAATGGGATCTAATCAAACTTAAAAGCTTCTGCATCACCAAAGAAAACAGTAATAAGGTAAACAGAGAACCAACTGTATGGGAAAGCATATTTGCCAATGATACCTCAGACAAAGGTTTAATCTCCAAAATATATAAAGAACTCACATGACTCCACTCTAAGAAGAAAAGCAATCCAAATAAAAAATGGTCAATGGACTTGAACAGACACTTCTTCTAGGAGGACATTCAGAGATCCAGAGACACATGAAAAGAGACTCAGCATTGCTATCAGAAAGATGTAAATTAAAACCACAATGAGATACCACTTAACAGCAGTCAGAATGGCCATTATAAACAAAGCAACAAACAAGAAGTGTTGGAGAGGGTGTGGTGAAAAGGGAACCCTAATCCATTGTTGATGGGATTCCAGACTGGTACAATCACTATGGAAAACAGTATGGAATTTTCTAAGAAAACTAAAAATGGACCTGCCTTTTGACCAATGTCACTGCTGGAATTGTATCCTAAGACACCCTAAAATACCAATCCAAAACATCCTATGCACAACAATGTTCATTGCAACACAATTTACAACAGCCAAGAGTCGGAAGCAATCTAGGTCCCCATCAGTAAATGAACGGATCAAAAAACTATGGTACATATACACAATGGAATTTTGTGCTGCAGAAAGAAGGAAGGAGCTCCTACCCTTTGGAACAGCGTGGATGGAACTTCAAAGGATATGTTAAGGGAAATAAGCCAGGCATTGAAAGACAAATATCATATAATCTCACCTTTAAGAGAAAGTTAAACAACAAAACAAAGAGGCAAGCAAAATATAACCAAAGACACTGAAATAGAGAACAGGGTGACAGGGACCAGAGGGGAGAGGGGAGAGAATTTCAGGAGAAAAGGAAGGATTCACAGTAACAAGTATAAAGGACACATGGACAAAAACTAAGGGGGCTGGAAATTTGAGGGAGGTGGGGAGCTGGGATGGGAGTAAAAGACAGAAAACTGTATTTTAACAATAATTAAATTACAAATGCTTAAAAAGGAAAAAGTAATGAATAAAACTATAGAACGTTTGGATGAAATAAAAATGCAAACAGAGGCAAGTTTTTCTCAACTGCCTCACTTTTTTTTCTTGCTGCTTTTGTATTTTTATATTAAATGAACCCAACTGGGGATGATTTAAACAGAGACTCATTCAGCAGGTCTAGTGGACATAGAAGAAATGGAGGTAGCAGCAGTCTGATATGATGAAATCTATATTTATAGGCATTCTAAGTATGCACTATGTGAAATGCTATGTAAGAAATGACTTACTTTAAATGGACTCTACCCTGACATGGAGTATTAAGAATGCTTAGAATTTGACTGAAAAAAAAAAATAAAGCTATCAAACCCCAAGCTAGAAAACAAAGTACAAATGAATTATTTAGACAAGGGCTTTGAAATATAGGGTAAGAAAAAAACTAAGTGATATTATAAAGTCAGAAGAAGTTATCTAAGGGTTCTGGTCCAATATTGTGATAATAGGAGATTCCTGGACTCGTTCTCTATCTCATGGACACACCAAATGTATCACTACATAGAATAAGTTTTTTCTGTAAGAAATCTAGAAAGTAGCTGAACTACCCTTATACATAAGCAAACAAGAAAATATACGGACATAGGTAGTACATTCTAAGATATGCTTGTACTGTAAACCCTATCTTCAAAAGAGTACCATGCAATCATAGGGAACTCCCAACCTGACAGTTCTCCCTGAAGAGCAAAGGTTTGCACCCCGTATCCCCATATCCAGTGCCCCAGATTTTAGGACCTTCACCTGAAGGATAGGCCCACAAACTCATAGCTTTTAAGGCCAAGAGGGGTTATGTCTTCAGAACCCACAGGACTGTAACAAAGAAACAGTTCTTACCTGGCTCTAGAGGACTGAACAACTCCTAGTTTTTCTCCTAGAAGGGTCTATTTGTATATATTATCAGCTGCTGCCCAAGAGTAAGGCTTCTAATTTAGCAGACATATAGGAGCTGATGGCCATCTTCTGTAGAGACCAGCAAAGCCAGTGGCTACCTGCCCTCTCTGGTCCAAATCCCCATTATTCCAAGGAAGCAGCTTATAAACAAATTCATGCCTCAGTTTTTACAACTGCCAACCAAGGGACAGATCTCAGATAGCTGGCCTCTGACAGCCAACACATCTTGCACTCATCAGTTCCTCAGGACTATAGGTGTTACAGGATGTACCTGGTGTGGGGGACCGAGATACCCCTAGTGAAACAATATCCCTCTCTCAGGGTCTTTCTGTAGTATGATGGTTCTTCTTGCCCACCTCAGGTGTTGGGAATTGTGGCTCTCAATGCCAGAATTTGGTGAAAAGGAGATGAACTATTTATTCAAAAGTAATAAAGGTTTAGAGCAATGATGAATTTCACTGTTGAATTGCAAAGTACTTTTAAAACACCCACTAACACATACAGTCCCACCTCCTCTTGCTAAACCAGGCCAGGAGGGGTACTGTATTTCAGGAAAAGAAAAAGAAGTCCATAACTCAGCTGAACTCCCAGTTCCTCCCAATAACCGGTACTCAGCTGGGCAAGTCTCCTGTAGTCCCCAGCACCTTCAGCTGTGTCACCAATCTCCAGTTCTTAATCCAAAACCACATAGCACTTCTTCATGGCACACTGATGAGAGCCTTTTGAAAACATGGTGTTGCATTGTACTCTATTGTCTCCCTCATTGTTTCCCTTATCCTATATGTTAGTCTGCCTTTAGTATAAATCCCAGACTGAGACCTTCTCTGCATCCCCATTCCCAACTCCTCCCACAATCAACAACACTTGCTAGCACTCCCATATTTTCTGCCTTTCTTGGCTGCCATAGTAAAAAAGTGTGGCTCCATAGTGTGGAGCAAACCATCTCCAAGCTCTTACACAGGTCCTGTAATCATGGGTTAAAGTCTTGACTACTTTTCTGGCTCCACCAAGAAGACTAATCTGCTGTTATTGATATGCAAACTAATTCTGAATGACCCTGTTCCATGTCTCTCATTCCTGAGCCAGACTTGTGGGGGAAGACCTGGAAGCACTAAACTACATAGATAAGAAAGAATTAGTTCTTCCTAGGCATAAGAGCACACATCATAGCTTATACACCTAGACCAAATGTAGAGGGAGTAGGTGAAAGCCCCCATCTCACAGACACACCAGGATTACTACAATAGTCCAACCAATATATGCACATGATGTATTCCAAGATCCTCAGTGGATCCCTAAAATCATAGTAAAATAAAACTTAATATACATCATGGTTCTCTATACATGCATACCTATAATGAAGTTTAATTTATAAAGTAGGTATAATAAAAGATTAACAACAATGACTAAAAATAAAAAAATTATTATAAGAATATACTATGATAAAAGTTATGTAAGAGACTTCTGGGCCATTATTTAGTAAAATAAGAGTCACTGGAACACAAACACTGCAATACCATGTCACTTGAACAAATAATTGAGATAGTTCCTAAGTGACAATTTTGCAAGTAGTATATGCATCATGGATAAATTGGACAAATGAACAATCTCATCCCAGACAGGATGGCATGATATTTCATCATGTTGCAGTCAGAAGAATGTGCAATTAAAACATGAATTGCTTATTTCTGTAATTTCCTATTTAATATTTTCAGACCATGGTTGACCATGGGTAAAAATCTGCAGAAAGTGAAACATTGTATAAAGAAGATTGCTATGGTATACTTTCCCAGTTGCTGTCTTGAGACTTGGACTTCCAATCAAACTGCATTTAGGTGCTGATTATGATCTTCCACTTTTGTGATTAGTCTCAATACACCCTCAACTACTGGACAAGACTAAGAACAAAGAGGGAGGCATGGACAATCACGAAGATTTAAAAAGCAACTAAGGGCTTGGGCTGCGGTGACTCACAAGACTCATCTACACAAAACCAATTGTTAAGATTGGAAGAGGTATGTATTATGCAGAAACTAATACAAAGAAAACAAAGAAACAATGGAACACATTAAAAATACAAGAAGATAAAACCCCAGAAGAGTCCTTATACAAGAGGAAATAAAAGTGATTTGCCTGAGAGTTCAAAATAGTGGTGAAACAGATGCTCACCAAGGTCAAGAGGAAAATTCATGAACAAAGTGATATATTTTTAAAATTGATTTAATTACTTTTCAAGTACAGTTTTCTGTCTATTACACCCATCCCATCCCATCCTTAAGCCCCCCCCTCCCTCCCATTTCCACCCTTTTCAGTTGTTGTCCATGTATCCTTTATATAGGTTCCTCTAAATTCCTCCCCTATTTCCCCTGAAATTCCCTCCCCTCTCCCCCCTGGTCACTGGCAGCCTGTTCTCTATTTCAGTGTCTTTGGTTATATTTTGCTTGCTTGTTTGTTTTGTTGTTTAGCTTCCTGTTAAAGGTGAGATTATATGGTATTTGTCCTTCAACACCTGGCTTATTTCACTCAGCATAATGCTTTCCAGTTCCATCCATGATGTTGCAAAAGGTAGGAGCTCCTTCTTTCTTTCTGCAGCATAAAATTCCATTGTGTATACGTACTATAGTTTTTTTGATCCATTCATTTACTGACGGGCACCTAGGTTGCTTCCAAATCTTGGCTATTGTAAATTGTGCTGCTATGAACATTGGGGTGCATTTGTTCTTTGGGACTGGTGTTTCAGGGTCCGTAGGATACAATCCCAGCAGTGGAATTGCTGGGTAAAAAGGCAGTTCCAATTTTAGTTTTCTGAGAAAATTCCGTACTGTTTTCCATAACGGTTATTCCAGTCTGCAATCCCACCAAGAGTGAACTAGGGTCCCCTTTTCCCCATACCCTCTCCAACATTTGTTGTTTATTGCTTTGTTTATGATAGTCATTCTCACCGGTGTAAAGTGGTATCTCATTGTGGTTTTAGTTTGCATCTCTCTGATAGCAAGCGATATTGAACATCTTTTCATGTGTCTCTGGATCCTCTGTATGTCCTCCTTGCAGAAGTGTCTGTTGAACTCCTTTCCCCATATTTTAATTGGGTTAGTTGTCTTCTTAGAGTGAAGTTGTGTGAGTTCTTTGCATATTTTGAAGATTAAGCCTTTGTCTGAGGTATCATTGGCAAATATGTTTTCCCATACAGTTGGTTGTCTTTTTATTTTAATGTTGTTTCCTTTAGTCCCACAAGTTTTTATTTTGATGAGATCCCATTTGTTTATTCTTTCCTTTATATTCCTTGTTATAGGGGACATATCAGTAAAAATGTTGTTACATGAAATATCTGAGGTTTTCATGCCAATGTTCTCCTCTAGGACTTTAATGGTGTCATGGCTTCTATTAACTCTTTTATCCACCTTGAATTTATTTTGATGTATGGTGTAAGTTGGTCCACAAGTTTCATTCTTTTACACATAGCTGTCTAGTTCTCCCAACACCATTTGTTGAAGAGGCTATCTTTACCCCATTTTATGTTACTGCCCCCTTTGTCAAATATTAATTGATTATAGAGAATTGGTTTTATTTCTGGGCTCTCTGTTCTATTCCATTGGTCTATGTGCCAGTTTTTATGCCACTACCAGGCTGTTTTGATTACAGTGGCTTTGTAATACAGTTTGATATCTGGTATTGTGAGCCCTCCTACTTTGTTAGTCTTTCTCAACACTGTAGCTGGTATTCGGGGTCGTTTATGGTTCCATATAAATTTTTGAAGTGTTTGTTCTATGTCTGTGAAATATGCCATTGGTACCTTAATAGGTATTGCATTGAATCTGTAAATTGTTTTGGGTAGTATGGACATTTTGAGGATGTTAATTCTTCCAATCCATGAACACGGTATATGTTTCCATTTGTTTGTGTCTTCCTTGATTTCTTTCTTCAGTGTTGTGTAGTTTTCTGCATATAGGCCTTAATCTCCTTGGTAAGGTTTTATTTCCAGATATTTTAATATTGTTTTTGCTATATTGAATGGGATTTTTTTCTTCATTTCTGCTTCTGTTGCTTCATTGTTGGTATACAAAAATGCCTTTGATTTCTGGATATTGACTTTGTAAATCGCTGTTTTGCCAAATTCATTTATTAATACGAGAAGTTTTTTAGTAGAGTCTATAGGATTTTCCATGTACACTATCATGTCATCTGCAAACAATAACAGTTTTGTTTCCTCCTTTCCAATTTGAATGCCTTTTATTTCCTTTTCTTGCCTGATTGCTGAAGCTAGAACTTCCAATACTATATTAAACAGAAAGTGGTGAAAGTGTCTTGTTCCTGATTTTAGTGGAAGAGATTTTAGTTTTTGCCCATTGAGTATGATTTTGGCTGTAGGTCTTTCATGTATGGCCTTTGTTATATTGAGGAATGCTCCCTCTATTCCCACTTTGCTGAGTACCTTTATCGTAAATGGGTGTTGTACCTTGTCAAAAGCTTTTTCCGTATCTATTGATATGATTATGTGGCTTTTTTGTTTGCTTTTGTTTATGTGGTGTATTACATTTATTTATTTGTGTATATTGAACCATCCTTGCATCCCTGGGATGCATCCCACTTGGTTGTGGTGTATGATCTTTTTGATGTATTGTTGGATGCGATTTGCCAATATTTTATTGAGGATTTTAGCATCTATGTTCATCAGCGATATTTGCCTGAAGTTTTCTTTCTTTGTTGTATCTCTATCTGGCTTTGGAATTAGGATGATGCTGGCTTCATAAAAAGAGTTGGGGAATTTGCCATCATTTTGGATTTTTTTGAATAGTCTGTGAAGAATAGGGGTTAGGTCTCCCTTAAATGCTTTGTAGAATTCTCCCATGAGACCATCTGGTCCAGGGCTTTTGTGTGATGGGAGTTTTTTTTTTAAAGATTTTATTTATTTAGAGAGGAAGAGAAGGAGAGAAATATCAATGTATGGTTCCCTCTCGTGAGTCCCCTGCTGGGAACTGGCCTGCAACCCAGGCATGTACCCTGACTGGGAATCGAATGGCGATCGTGTGGTTTGCAGGCCGGAGCTCAATCCACTGAGCTACACCAGTCAGGGCCAGGAGTTTTCTGATCACTGCTTCAATTTCATTTGCTGTTATTGGCCTGTTCAGGATTTCTACTTGTTCTTCATTGAGTTTTGGAAGATTATATTTTTCTAGAAATTTGTCCATTTCACCTAGGTTTTCAAATTTCTTGGCATAAAGTTCTTCATAGTAATTTCTTACAATCCTTTATTTTTCTGTGGTATTAGTTGTAATTTCTCCTCTTTCATTTCTTATTGTGTTTATTTATGTCCTCTCTCTTCTTTTTTTAATGGGATTACTTAAAGGCTTGTCTATTTTGTTTATCTTTTCAAAAAACCAACTCTTGTATTCACTGATCCTTAGAATTTTGCTTTTAGTCTCTATGTCTTTTAATTCTGCTCTGATGTTGGTGAGCTCCTTCCTTCTACTTTCTCTGGGCTGTCTTTGTTGTTCCTCAAGTTCTTGCAGGCGTCGGGTTAGGCTGTTTGTTTGAAATATCTCTACCGTCTTTAAGTAAGCCTGTATTGCTATGAACTTCCCTCTCAGGACTGCCTTCACCATGTCTCATAAGTTTTGGTTTGTTGTGAGTTCATTTTCCCTTATTTCCAGAAACTTTTTTATTTCTTCCCTAAGTTCAATCTTGACCCATTCGTTCTTTAATAGCATACCATTCAGTCTCCATTATTTTGGGTGTTTTGAGTTTTTTTCCTATGGGGTTGGTTTCCAATTTCAGTCCCTTGTGATCATAGAAAATGCTTGATACAATTTCAATTTTCTTGAATTTGTTGAGGCTGGTTTTGTGTCCTATCATGTTGTATACCTTTGAAAATGTTCCATATATATATGAAAAGAATGTGTATTTAGCTTGTTTGGAATGGAGGGCTCTGTATATATCTATCAAGTCCATTTCATCTAGGGTGTTATTTAGTGCAGCTATATCTTTGGTGATATTTTGTTTGGAAGATCTGTCCATTTTTGACAGTGGGGTGTTAAAACCCCCTACTATAATTGTGTTGCTGTCAATATCTTTCTTGAAGTCCTCTAGGATTTTCTTATATATTTGGGTGCTCCTATGTTGGGTGCATATATATTTACGATGTTAATGTCTTCTTGGTGGATTCTTCCCTTGAGTATTATGAAGTGACCTTCTGGGTCTCTCTTTATGGCCCTGTTTTTGAAGTCTATTTTGTCTGATATTAGAATTGCTACCCCGGCTTTTTTTCCTGACCATTTGCTTGGAAAATTTGTTTCCATCCTTTCACTTTTAGTCTGTGCTGGTCTTTTACCTGAGGGGGGTCTCTTGTAGGCAGCATATGCGTGGGTCATGCTTTCTTATCCATTAAGCTATTCTATGTCTTTTAATTGGTGCATTTATTCCATTTACATTTAAGGTTATTATTGAAAGGTACTTATTCATTGCCATTTTTGTACCATAGTTCCACTCTGTCTCTCTCTTTTTCTTCCTTTCCTTAAAGCAGTCCTTTTAGTATTTCTTGTAGAGCTGGTTTGGTGGAGGCATATTCTTCTATACTTCTTTTGTCTTGGAAGCTCTTTATTTGGCCTTCTATCTTGATTGAGAGCCTTGCTGGGTACAGTAGCCTTGGTTGTAAGCCTCTGGTTCTCATTACTTGAAATATTTCTTGCCATTCTCTTCTTGCTTGGAGTGTTTCCATTGAGAAGTCAGTAGCTAACCTTATTGGGGCTCCCTTGTATGTTACTTCCTTTTTCTCTCCTGCTGCCTTTAGCATTCTCTCTTTGTCTTGGAATTCTGCCATTTTAATGGTGATGTGTCTTGAAGTGGGCCTCTTTGGGTGCCTCTAGAATGGGACTCTCTGTGATTCCTGGATTCACGTAACTTTTTCTCTCACCAAATTAGGAAAATTTTCCATTATTACTCTTTCAAGTAGGTTTTCTATCCCTTGTTCTTCTTCTCCTTCTGGTATTCCTATTATTTGGATGTTATTATGTTTCATATTGTTTTGCATTTTCTTAATCCTTCTTTATTCTTTTTGAGCCTCTTTTCCCTTTCTTGCTCTTTCTGGGAGATTCTTTCTACTGTGTCCCCTAACTCGCTGATCTGATCTTCTGCCTCATTGATCCTGCTTTTCATTCCTTCTACTGTGTTCTTCAGTCAGAAATTTTATTATTCATTTCCTCTTTCATGTTGATATAATTTGCGGACAGCTCATTGTAGCTTCCCTCTAGTTTCTGGTACATCATTGTGAGCAATTTGAATTTCCTGGTAACTAGTGCTTTGAATTCAGTATCTGATAGCTGACTCGCTTCTCTTTCATCTAACATTATTTCTGAGACTTCCTCCTTTTCTTTCATTTGAGCATTGTTTCTTTGTCTTCCCATTGCTCATGAGACTCTTCTTGTTAGCCTCAGCTACTTAAATTGATGTGTTCTGACTCCCTGGGTTTATAGTGTGAACTTCTGTGGTAGAATACCTGTGAAATTATGTGGTGCAGTCTCCTGCAGTTAACTTAATGTTCTCCACTTCCACCTACTTCTTTGTTTGTGTGTGTGTGTGTGATCAGCTGGAGGGGGAAGCAATATGGTTTATGACAGCAGAAGAGTACTTGATGATATTGACAGTTACAGCCAGTAGAGAAGAGATAGAAGATCTTTAGGCTCTATATAGTATTAACTGTAATCTTCAATCCATATTGTCACTTTTAAGAAAGGATAGACCAATGATAAGCCTCTTGTTGGGGAGGGAAGGTTTGTGACTTGCATCTAGAAAGCAGTGAGGTTGCAGGTGGTCAGATTTTGAGGTAAGGTGAGAGTAAAGAATAGTAAATAGATGTAGCATGTGAGCAAGTAGAATTAATCACTACAGTAATAGAATTCAGGAACCTGTAAAGTGGGCTTAGACCCAAGAGATATGGTGTGAAGTATTTACAGTGGTATAGAAAGCAACAAAAACCAACCAAACAAACACACAAAGAAGGGCAAGAGAAGTGAGGAAAAAGCAGTAAGTTTAGGGTGAAAGGAAGAAGGACTAAAACAGGAAAAAAAGAAAGGAGAGGAACAGAATACTGAAAGATATAGCAACAATAAAATTAAAAAACAATATACAATTACTGAAAAAAAAGTTTAAAAAAGTACAAAAAAGTTAAAACAAAACAAAACAAAAGAACACTCTCTTGTTGGTTTCAAACTGTCCAGTGCAGTTTTTCTGGTTTTGGCAGGACTTCTCTGTGTGCTGCCTGGGTTCCAGGGGATCTGGTACTGGTCCTTCCAGTCCTGTGGCTGGGTGAGAAGCAAGTCAAGCTGCCTTCACAGGAGAACACCTCAGTCCACTTTCCAGTAAAAACTTCTCCAGAAAGCGTGCCTCTCAGCCCAGCCCAATCCCCAACCTGACCGGTTAGGAAAATGCTCCTCTCAAATTTCCTGGGCTGGCAGGCTGGTGGGCTGGCGACCACAGAGATCGCAACTGAGCATGGCCCCTTGTCCTTGCTACCCTCCCTGCACACCTAGGCAGACAGGTCTCTGCCACCCAACCCCGCCTAGATGGAGAGGGACAGAGCTAGCTCTCTTTCAGCGACCCCGCGGCTGACTCAATGCTCCAATGGGTGCTGGGCTCCTGATGAGTCCTCCGTGGCACTGGCCACAGACAGAAGCCTCTACACCCCTAACACAGTGGCAGCGGATGCTCCGAGGTGTTATGGGCAGGCCGAGGGCAGCCGGCCCTGCTGCTGCCGCTTTTGTCTTTACTCACAGGTGCTGGGCTCCCGATGAGTCCTCTGTGACAGACGCTCTGATGCTGGCCATAGATAGAAGCCTCTGGGCCCTGAAAGCTGCAGCAACAGCAGCAGCAGCCCCAAGGCCATTAGGCGCCGGCTGAGGGCTGCTGGTCCCACCGCTGGTACTCCCCAGCTGCTGCTTTTGACTTTACTCTGGGGTACCTGGCTCCTGATGAGTCCTCTCTGGCAGATGTCCCTATTGCTGGGTGCAGTCGGAAGTCTCTGGGCCCCAATCGTTGCGGCAGCCACGTCTCAGGACCGGCCCAGGGCTGCCACTGTCTCTGCCACCTCCATCCTTACTCACATCCCTGAGACCCCACTGACCTGTAGCTGTCTGGTCCATCACTATCTCTGGTTTCTTATTTTCATAAATGCTGGGGAACTGTTGGTTGGGGAATTGGTTGCGCTGTTCCTCAGTAGATATGCCAGGATTTTCTCCCAGGGGTACAAGAACTGGAGTCGCTCTGTCCTACTCCACCGCCATTTTCTTCCTCCACAAAGCGATAAATTAAGGAAAGAGAAAAGCTAAAACTCTCAAACAAAAATGACAAAGCTTAATAATACAATAAATAAACTAAAATTTTCTATTGAAGGATTAAACAAGAGTCTAGATCATGAGGAAGAAAGGATACACAAACCTGAAGACAATCTAGTAGAACTCATCCAATCAGAAGAGAAAGGGGGGAAAAATAAAGATGATAACTTAAGAGACTTAAGGAACACCATCAATTTAACATATGTAATAGAAGTCCATAGAGAGAAGAGAGAAAAAGGGAAATAAAGTTCATTAAAGTAATAATGGCTAAAATCTTCTGGCACATGGAGAAAGAGACATCCAGATCCAGGAAGCTTGAAGATTTCTAAAAATGGTGACTCCAAAGAGATGACCTAAGACACATTAAAGTGAAGTGTCAAAATTTAAAGTAGAGAATCTTAAGAGCAGCAAGGGAGAAACTATTACCAAATCAGTTGGGATAAAACTACTTGCTGCCAAACTTGCTGGCAAAACTCTGGATACAGAGTTTGGTGGAAAAGAAAAATATTTTATTTAATGACCATAAAACTAGAAATAAATTCAGATTTCAGCCTGTAAGTCCATTTCTTCTAAAATATCCAAAGAAAAATAATCCTGCCACCACTGTTAGGCCAGAGCCATACTAAGCTGCACTCAGAATTCCTTTGCCATTTAAAAATGTCCTTGAGAAAACAGGTAGCTGACACAAGCTTTTGATCATGATCTGTTGTGTGCATACTCTGGAGTCTGTGTGTGCTGCCAGAAGTGCCCCCTTACAGTGTATCCCTCCTTCTTGGCTTTTCCTTCTGATCCAGCACTTGCTCCCCATATCTTCAGTGCTGGCCTGCCAATGTAGCATGTTCTTAGTCAGGCAGACCTGTGCAGCACTTGCTCCAGTGACCAGCACCACCACAGCTTCCTATGTGGGAGAGGACCACATGTCCTCTGGGTCCCATCAGTCAGGGGCTCCTCCCCTCTTCCCTACTGGTGCAGCACCTGCTATGCTCCTGACCATGCAAACCCTGGAGAACTTTTAGAGGTTAATTCAAATAACAAATTATAAACCTAAATCTCAGTGAACAAGACCATCTTCTATGAAGTTAACCAGTTAAAGATTTATTTGCATGATATTCAGTAGTGACAATTAGGCAAATCCTTTCATGTCTATAAATTGTACATCTCTGTTGGTATCATCAGGTGCTGAAGTAAGCCACTTCAACTCTCAAGTGAAAAGTACTTTGAGGACAGTCATCTACATTGAGTCCAGTATTCACAACTGAGCACTGTGATTTTCCTGAAAACCCAGTTCCTCTTCCTGAGATCACCTTGCCACAAAAAAGAGGTCTTGGAGGCTTCTGCCAAGATGGAGGCATAGGTGGAAACACTTTGCCTTCTCCCACAACCGAATTTAAAGACAACAAAGTTTTAGTAAACAAAAACACAGCCAAAATACAGAAAATTGAACTATACGGAAGTCCGACAACAACAAACTGTTCAACCAGAGCAGTAAGATGGGTGTAGTCAAGGTTGGATTGGGGATGGGCAGACACCAGTGAGGGGGCAGAGCGGCGGGCTGACTGTGGTCACACATTCACCAGCAGATAAACCAGCAAACAAGCAAGCAGTGAGATAGACCACACAGGCCCTAGAGGCGGGAAGCAGCAGAGGAGACCTCCATTGCCCCCCTCAGACCCTGCCCCCACATAGAGCATCACAACCCAGCAACTGGATCACCCTGTCCTGCTGAACACCTAGGGCTCTGCCCCTCATACATAACAGGCTGTGAACAGACTGAAATATTATGGCTCAAGAAGAACTCAATGCCCCAGAGCCCATAACTCTAAGCGATCAAGAAATAGCCAACTTCTCAGATGCACAGTTCAAAATAATGGTGATCAGGATGCTCCCAAAACTGGTTGATTTTAGTCACAATTTAGAGGAACAAATGAGGGCTAAACTAATTGAAATGAAGGGAAATGCACAGGGAACAAATAGTGATGGAAAGAAAACTGGGACTCAAATCAAGGAAGTGGACCAGAAGAAAGAAAAAAATGACCAAACAGAAAAATATGAAATAGCAAGAATTCAAAAAATGAAGAGAGGATTAGACCGCCAGGACAGCTTTAAACATTCCGACATCCGAATTATAGGGGAAAGGAAATAGCCAAGAGTGGAAAACTTATTTGAACAAATAATAAAGGAGAACTTCCCCAGTCTGCCAAAGGAAATCGTCTTCCAGGAAGTCCGGGAAGCTCAGAGAGTCCCAAAGAATTTAGACCCAAGAAGGAACACACCAAGGCACATCATCATTACATTAGCCAAGATTAAAATGAAGGAGAGAATCCTAGAAGCAGCAAGAGATAAGGGGACAGTCACCCACAAAGGAGTTCCCATCAGACTGTCAGCAGATTTCTCAAAAGAGACCTTACAGACAAGAAGGGGCTGGAAAGAAGTATTCCAAGTCATGAAATCCAAAGGCCTACACCCTAAGTTGCTCTACCCAGCAAAGTTTTTTAAAAAATATCTTTTACTGATTATACTGTTACAGTTGTTCTATTTCCCCGCTTCATTCCCCTCCACCCGCACACTCCCTCCCCCACCATTCTCCTCCCTTAGTTTATAACCACGTGTCTCAAGTTCTTTCGATTCTATATTTCTCCCACTATTCTTGACCTCCCCTCTTATCTATTTTTGACCTACCATCTATGGTATTTTCTGTGCCTTCTCCCTCCTTCTCCTCCTCCCACTCCCCTGTTGCTAACCCTCCATGTGTTCTTCATTTCTATGGTTCCACTCCTGATCTAGCTGTCCTCTTGGTTTGCTTTAGTTTTAGGTGAGGTTGTTAATAACTGTGAGTTTGCTGTCCTTTCACTGTTCATATTTTTCATCTTCTTCTTCTCATATAAGTCCCTTTAGCATTTCATATAATAAGGGCTTGGTGATGATGAACTCCTTGAACTTGACCTTATCTGAGAAGCAGTTTATCTGTCCTTCCATTCTACATGAAAGCTTTGCTGGATAAAGCAATCTTGGCTGTAGGTCTTTGGATTTCATGACCTGGAATACTTCTTTCCAGCCCCTTCTTGCCTGTAAGGTCTCTTTTGAGAAATCCCCTGACAGCTCGATGGGCACTACTTTGTAGGTGACTCTCCCCTTATCTCTTGCTGCTTCTAGGATTCTCTCCTTCATTTTAATCTTGGCTAATGTAATGATGATGTGCCTTGGTGTGTTCCTTCTTGGGTCCAACTTCTTTGGCACTCTCTGAGCTTCCTGGATTTCCTGGAAGTCTATTTCCTTTGGCACACTGGGGAAGTTCTCCTTTATTATTTGTTCAGTTAAGTTTTCCACTCATGGCTGTTTCTTTTCCCCTCTGGTACCCCTATAATCCAGATGTTGGAACGTTTAAAGATGTCCTGGAGGTTCCTAAGCATCTCCTCATTTTTTTGAATTCTCATTTCTTCATTCCTTTCTGGTGGGATGTTTTGTTCTTCCTTCTGGTCCATTCCATTGATTTGAGTCCGAATTTCCTTTCCATTGCTATTGGTTTCCTGGACATCTCCCTTGATTTCAATTAGTTTAGCTTTCATATGTTCCTCTAATTTGTGACTATAATCAACTAGTTCTGTGAGCATCCTGATAAACAGTGTCTTGAATTGTGCTTCTGAGAGGTTGGCTATTTCTTGGTCACTGAGAGTTATTGGCTCTGGGACTTTGAGTTCTTCTCCAGCCATAATGTTTCGGTCTGTTCGAAGCCTGTTATGTATGAGGGGCGGAGCCCTAGGTGTTCACCAGAGCAGGGCAACTAAGTCGCTGGGTTGTGACACTGTATGTGGGGGCGGGGTCAAAGAGAAACAATGGCGTCCTGTCTGCTGCCTCCCGCCTTGGCCCCCACAGGTGTGGCACCTGGCACTGTCGCCAGGGCCGCATGTTTCGTCCCACTGCATGTGAGTGTGCTACCACCGTCAGCCCTCACCCCCTGGGGCCTGTGTGGTCCATCTCACTGTGTGCAAATGTGCACCTGCGGTCAGTCAGACCCACACCCTTACTGGGTCTGGGCCACTTGCGCGCCTAGGTGGGGGGATCTGTCCTGCCCAACCCTGCTCTGCTGCTGGCTCTGCCCCTCTTACCCTCCCAATTGAACGGTTAATTGTAGTCGGACTTCTGTATAATTCAATTTTCTGTTCTTTGGCTGTGTCTTTGTTCTCCAAACCTTTGTTGTATTCAAACTTGGTTGTGGGAGAAGGCACAGTGTTTCCACCTATGCCTCCATCTTGGCGGAAGTGATGCAAAGTTTTCATTTATAATGGAAAGGCAGATAAAGTGCTTTTTCAGATAAGACCAAATTCAAGGAATTCATCATCACCAAGCCCTTATTAAATGAAATGTTAAAGGGACTTATCTAAGAAAAAGAAGATAGAAAATATGAACAGTGAAAGGACAGCAAGGTCACAGTTATTAACAACCTCACCTAAAACAAAAGCAAAGTAAGAGGATGGCTAGATTGGGAGTGGAACCATAGAAATGAAGATCACATGGAGGGTTAGCGACAGGGGAGTGGGAGGAGGAGAAAGAGGGAGAAGGTATAGAAAATAAGTAGTATAGATGGTAGATAGAAAATAGACAGGGGGAGGGCAAGAATAATAGGGGAAATATAGAATCTAAAGAACTTGAGACACATGGTCATGAACTAAATTAGGGGGATGGTGGGGGAGAGGGTGCGCAGGATAGAGGAGAATGACGGGGGGCGGGGATAAAACAACTGTAATGGCATAATCAGGAACATATATTCAAAAAACAAAAAAAAGAAGTCTCCTTTTCAATTTTGCCCCATTGTTTGCATAGATAGTAGGAGTTGCAATTGATCACATAGATTGTTCAAATCTGCTTTGTTGAAAGTTGTCCATGTAACATTTAAATTGATCCCTTGTCTTCCCTTCAGGGCACAGAAACCACATTTGCCATCGGGCTTGCAACACTATCCAAATTCCTCCAGTCCTTGAGGTTCACATAGTGTCTCAAGGTTCCTCCTTGCTGTCTTTCAGTAAAGTAACCTTTGTTTCTTCCACAGAAAGACTGTCATAAAACCACAGAACCAAACAAGTTACAACGCCTTTTCTCCAATGGGCTTCTTTGAGCTATAATGGTAAATCTTAGTTCCTTATAGTTTTCTGGAGACATCCAGAGTCCTGGCATACCTCCTTCGGGTATGGCAATCCAGTCAAGGTGTTGGTTATGAAAATCACATTGGAAACTGATTTTCTTGGTTTCATGCAAATGAAACTTTACACAATTACTCACTCATCAGGAGTGTCAAATTGTAGAAGGATCAGGTAAGGAGAAAAATAGAAAACAAAAAAAGAAAGTTCCTGTCCTTCCAATATTCACCATATTGCATTTCCATGTCTTACATTTGTATTACTTTACTTTCCAACTTAATGTGAAATTTTAACCCTTAAACCTCAATTTCTTTTCACAACATAAGAAAACAAAAATCCAAAGCAAGGATAGTGTTTCAGAAAAGGGTTAGAAATTGAACTAGCCTTAGCATCTTGTCTCACACCAACTGGTCCCATTAAAAATGCTGAAAGGTTCCAATGGCACAGAACTCAAACACCAGAAGCAGAAGATTCCCAGTGTAACAGAAGAGCAAAAAGCAAACCAAGTATTCAAAACCTAAGAAAGCAAGGAGTAATTGTAATAAAGTGGGAGTTCTTGCTAAAAAAAAAACAACACACACACCAAACTTTTCACACCCCTCTATTACTTAACTCTAGAACTTTTGCAAAACATTTTTAGTGTTCCATAAACTTTACAATTTTCTACATACTTTCTGCAAACTTCATAGACATTCTTCATCACTTTCAACCCCTGTCCTATTTAACAAAGGAAAGGACCACCCTCCTACACACATCTAGCCAAGGCATAAAAGAAGAAAGAGGAATATTGTCATTTTGCACTGGGGCTCCTGTCTTATTGTGGAAGAAAAATTTTATATATTCTTCTGAAGTGCAGATCCAGCTTTCCCTTTCAGCATCAGCCAGAGCTGCATGTTCTGCATTCTCATCAGGCAGGACCCATTTTATTCATGTGTAGTATATCTAAGGCTTAATTCCAATGATGTTTAGAGAAATGTACATTGTCATTACAACATCATAGGGACTGTCCATGGTTTGGCTATCTACTCTTGAGGGCCTTGAGTCTTCCAAATGTTCAGTAAGTTTCAGTCCCTCAACAGAAATGAGTATGAAGGCTTGTCATGTGGGTAGGCAGACCTACAATGAGCAAACTTGTGAGAACCATTAGCATTTGCCCTAAATGTTATACATATTCATTCCCTACTTGTCCTCCAAATCTAGGAAAGCATTCCAAAACTGAGATTTGGGAACTATTTCAAAAGGTCTTAAGTCCATTTCTGGGTACTGCCCAATGGGAAGAAAAACAATGTGAAGTGCTCGGTCCCATTTTAACTGTGTTTCCTGGCATATCTTTGCCCGGGTCTTTATTGCATGATTCATTTTCTCAGTTTTTCCTATAGACTGAGGTCTCCAAGATGCATGTAGTTTCCATTGCATTTGCAGTGTTTGTCCAACCTCTGGGAGATCTCTGAAGTGAGTGATGGTCCATCGTCATTCTGAAAGCTGTGAGAAAGTCCAAACCTAGTAATTATTTCTTTGTAGAAGAAACAAATAGAAGAAATAAGTAGAAGTTTCACTACCTCAATTGCCTTCTCAGTTCTAATTAGGAATGTCTCTATCCATCCAGAAAATGTGTTCACAAAAACTAATAGAAATATGAAATTACCTATGATTTTAGGCATTTGTGTAAAGTTTACTCACCAGCACTCAAATAGTAATAAGCTTTTATATTGCACTTCCCTTTTCGCTGGTTAGTGTTCTGTTTTAGGATCATTTTTGGCACATATTTGACAGGTTTGAATAATAATCTGGACAGCCCTTTATAAGCGGTGCTCTTCAAATGTAGCCTAATGAGATACATAAGAACATCCCTTCCATAATGAGTCTTTTCATGTAGATATTTGAGGGTGGGATACACTAGAACCTCCAGGAGTAATATCATATCATATGTACTGATCTTCAGTGTTAGTGAATACCCATTTGTGAGCTTGTTCCTTATCCCTGCTGTGTATGAGGTTTAAACATTAACAGGGAATCAAAGCAGGGAATCCAAGCGGGGAATCAAAGGCACTAGGAATGGTGGCCCTCCAGCTGCTTTCCTTGGTGCTTTATCAGCTGATTGGTTTCCCTGGCTTGTTTGGGAGCCACTTCTTTGGTGTCCTGAATGTTGCATTGTGATAACCTGGTCTGGTAGATTCTCTGCCTCTAGCAATTGTAAAATCTCTTCTACGTACTTGAAGTCCTTGTTTCCCAAGGTATAGATCTCTCTCTCTCTCTCTTCATATCGCTCCGTGGGTATGGACTAACCACGAAGAGATATTTTGAGTCTGTGTAGATGTTAACCTTTCTGTGGGACAGTACTAATGCTCTCATGAGGGCCATCAACTTGGGCTTCTATTACATGGTCTATGATGACTACCGCACACCCTGCTTGTCATTGTCCACTTTCCAGATACTGCTCCAGTTTGTGCATAGCTCCCAATCTGGTGCCACCAAAAGTTGGTTCAGTAGACCTGGAATGCTAGGATAAACTTGGTCAATGGTTTATAAACAGTCGTTGTTGAGGCCTAAGTCTCCCTCATTGTCTGGGAGAGTAAGATGTCTGTGTTCAAGGTTGTGGTTGTCTGACAGGTAACATTTGTGTTGTCCAACAGAATAGCCTGGTATTTCCCCAAGTGCTCTGTTATTAGCCAATACCCTCCTTTCTGTTACAACAGAGTCAGGATCTGACATAGCAAGAATACCATAGTAGGCTGTCCTAAAGTGAACTTCTCAGCTTCCTGTAAGGTGTCATGAGTAGCCATTACTGCCATCATTTGGCATGTGGTCCAACTTTTTTAGACATAGACTTTGGGTCTGGGGATGTTTCCCAGAGTCTGGGTTAGTAACCCTAGTCCAATTATCTGCCTTTCATAAATACACAATTTGAAATTTTTCTCTTATTGGGCATTCCCAGTGTGGGTCCCAAACTGACCTTTTATTTGAAGGTGTAAAACACTACCTGACAGTCTTTTGTCCATTCAAAAGTTTCAGAGTACGGACATCTTAAATAATTCTACAGTAGTTTTGCTATGATTCCAAAGTTTAAAATCCAAATCTGGCAGAATCTTTTAATTCCTAAGAACCCAAGAAGGTACCTTTGGTTTTCTGAGATTTCTTGTGTAGAAATGGCTTACTTTCTATCTACTGTCAAACTCCTAATAATCTGTTTCAGTTGAAATCCCAGGTATGCTTTCTTTGTTTGCAAATCTTGGCCTTATGAAGAGATACCTTATATCCCCTTTTTGTCAAATGATTTAGGACTATGCTGGTATTGAACAAACAGTCCTCGTGGCTGCTGCTAGTTATCAGCATGTCATCTATGTATTGCAGAAGGACTCCTGATAGCAATTGAACATCCGTCAACTCCTTGGGCAATACATCACCAAATATAGTCGGGGAGTTCATAAATCAGTGTGGCAGCACAATCCAGCAATATTGGAGTGTGGCTTTAGTTTCTGGGTCCTGACATTCAAAGCTGAACAGTGGTTATGCCTGTTTATATATGGGATGCAGAAAAAGGCATCCTTCAAGTCTAGGACTGAAAACCATTTGCTATCTCCAGGCTAATAGTCAACGAATATAGGGGTTGGGCACTGTAGGCATTGTCCTGACAGTGTCATTGTGATTTTAAGATCTGGACAAATTGCCATTGATCAGCGGGAAGCTTTTGAACTGATGAAATGGAAGTGTTGTTGGGTGATTGGTATGACCAAATTAGTCCCAAAGTTTTTAGTCCCAAAACTTTCAAGAAGTTTTGTAATATTGGGTGAATCCCTTCTAAAACTCCTTTTAAGTGGGTACTGTTTCTTCCATGGTGGTTGTGTGTCTTCTTTAGTTTAACTTTCATGAATTGCATGCTACCTGCTTTACCTGGGTTTCCATAATCCCAAATGTTTTAATCATCCTATTAGTGGATATCAAGTGGAAAGAGTTCACTCCTGGGGCCTTCCAGGCAAGTTGAGTTTGCAGAGGACAGCTATATGTAACTACTGTTTTTCAGTAGAAAAAAGTCATTTGTGCAATTTACAAACTAAATGTTAGCACAGCAATAGAATAGAAAAGTCTGGAATGTAGAAAGCATTATCTTTTGATCATTAAGCTGTAGTAACATAGGTTGTAGAAATGCCTGTGTTGTTACTGCCTAGTCACTTGAGTAACCATACTGCATGCAAAGTTTTACTGGTTATTTTAAAAAATGAGAACATAGCTCCCATATATAGAATATCCAGTTGCTTGTTCCCCACCATCAACTGTCTCCAGGGTTCCAGTGGAAACAGAGTGGTCAGGAGATGTCCAATGGAGCCCCTGGTCACCCTGATTCATCATCAGACTTCCCTCACCTTTTTAGCATTTCTAAGTGAGGGTGTCCATTTAAGGCACACCTTTCTCCAAGGGCCCTCCATCTTGCAATGGACATACTTTGAGATGTCTAGTGGGCTTCTCTTTTCTTCTTTAGGGTTCAGCCTCTTTTCCAGGTCTTACCACCCTGTTTCTAAGAACACTGTGCCCTCTTTACCTTTCTTGCTTCTTGGGCATACCAGATAAGAGCGATTAATTTCCAACACCAGATAAGAGGGATTAATTTCTAAACTCTGAAGTTTCTTTCTGATACACAGGACACTTTGTCCAACAGAAATCATTTTCACCATCTGCACATTTTGTGGTGCTTATGGATCAGCCTCAGTGCATTTTCCATAGCTCTGATAGAACCTTTCTAAAAACTTAGAATGGTCCTTATCTGGCTTTTGCTGAAGGTCTTGTATTATATTCAGCTCTTTTGTTTGATCACCTCTCTCTTACACTCTAATAAATCTTCTGTAAAGTTGTGCCACTAGGGAGCATGTATGAGATTGTGGCCACTTAATTTGGAGGTTCATATTTGCAGACAATAAAAACCCCAAGTCAAAGGTGAATAGTTAAGCAACTTATTAAGCAAGAGCAAAGAGAAAGCAAGAATTAAGAGCATACATTACCAGCTGGGAAAAACACCAACACCTGAACACAGAGACTGGGGAATCCCAAAGGCAGCCAGATTTGGGGTTTGTTTGGGAGCAGTTCTGAAAGAAGTGTCCTTCCCTGGGGTGGGATTCCAGAATCTCACTTTGGGGGTTCTGCTTAAATATGTTTTAGACAAAAGTGGCTATGCACCAAGGGTCTTTTTGACTTGATTACTAACCATTCCTTTCAATAGAATAGCCAGTTCTTCTCCAAGGAAACAATCAGTGTTTAAAGGTACTGAGTTAAAAATGGTGCTTAGTCTTTCATGGAGAAGGGCTAGTTCTGCCCAGGAGACAGCACAGCTATATTTCTTTTGTTTTTTAATTTTTTTAGCGCATGCACATTTTATTCTTACAATAAAGATCACGGCTTGGGCATAAATAGGGAAGATACTTAATATTTCTTTTACCCATCAAATGTCCTAGCAGGGCTAGGTTCCTACTACTTGGGTCCTAGGCAAGCTCTGTGAAAAAATTTGCCCCAGCTGGGCTGGGGGTCCTATTAGGATTCTCTTGGTGGAGATGTTGGGCCTCTTCATTAGCCTTATTTATAGCCAGCCATCTCTCATATGCCCTCAACAAGATGTTAAAAAGCGTCTGTGCATCTGCCCAGTTTCAATGATGAGCAATAAAAATAGAATTTGGCAAGATATGCGATTCTCTGAGGACCCTCCCCATGTAAGGGGTTGGAATTCTTGCAGTTCAGTAAGTCTGAAATGAAAAAAAATCAACTGAGTTTAGACCCAATAGCAGCCAGTAGGCTACTCTTCCTTATTTACTTTGCTTATGCATGATTGCCTCAAAAGAAACTGTCTGGCTTTGGATTGATAGGGTCCTGGGACAAATTGAGTACTCTGACAGGTCTTTGAGATGGAGGTCCATCCTTTGATATAGAAGGGTGGGTCTACTGGTTCTCTGGGCCCTATTCCAGGGTAGGTAGCTCTGTGAGTAGAGATACATTGGATCTCCTGCTACAAAAATTGTGTCCACTGGTTCAGGGCATTAATGGGGGTTATTTACTCATTCTCCCTTTTTTCAGTGTCTACTGTTAAGCAGAGGTATCTATCAGTGCCCCTTCCCTTCTCTGCACCAACAAACAGACAATTGTCTCTGGTGAAACTGTAATGTGTCACTACATAAATATCTTGACATAACAGATGTTATCTAATCTGTGTAACTCTTAGCAATACTTTCCAACTGCATAATGGTATGATAATCTAGGTACTCATGCATGGACCACCACCTCTCCCACAATCAAAAGCATACACAGGTAAAACAGTATTAGAATAACAACCAATATTCTAGGACATTGGGTAATGGTTGTATGCTCACCAGTCTGCTAAAATTCTATCTAGTGAGCTCCCTCCAGGAACCAACCCAGAATGGCCCCTGCTGGCCCAGATACATAGCTGGCCCTACCACATGATCAGAAGAAGCCAGGCAACCTAGGAACATATAGACAGAAATAGCACCCGCACCTCCATTATTCCAGCAAATGCTCACAAGCAAGTTTTCTGACAATGAATCTCACAGACAATATCCCCAAGCAATGGCAACCCCAAAACTGGACAAGACCTCACACAGACCCCTGTTTGGATCCTCCAAACTGGGGTGGTTCATCCCGTTTCTCAGATTCTGTTCCCTTCCCAGACACAGTTCCTTTCCACTTGCCATATGTATTTAAGCATCCAATGCCTCTAGTGGGCATAAAGAGAAACTCTCAGCTACCAACAAATTCCACAGTCCTATTTCTTGTGGGGGCTGACCTGCCACAAGCAACTAGGACCCCCCTGCTGGATAACATTTCTCTTACTGAACTTGCTATTGGGAATCACTGCCAACAGGTAAAAATCGGGGGACAGAGTTTTCTGGAAAAGAAAAGGAATATTTTACTCAATGACCCTAAAACCTGACATAAATTCTGTTTTTTTTTCCTCAAAGCCCATTTCTTTTAAAACATCCCAAGGTAAGTAACCCTGTCACTGCCCACAAGGCCAGACCAGTCCTACACTGCACCCAGAATTCCTTTTCCCACTTAAAGGTACTGTCATCAGGAAAATACAGGCACTGAAGCATGCTTCTGGTCACAATCTGCTCCAGGCATCTTTTGGAGTCTGTACACACTGGCAGAAATCCCGCTCATGGTGTGATGCTTCTTCCTTGGCTTTTGCCTGCCAGTCCAGCACTCACTCTCCATATTTTCAGCAGTGGCTTGATGGTGCAGCTGTGCTCCTAGTCAGGCACCCACTTGTAGCACTTGCTCCAATGGTCAATATCACCATGGCATCTTGGGTCAGGGAGAGTCTTGGGGCTTTTGGCACAGCCTCCAGGTCTTTCCATCCAGGGAGGCCTCTCCTTTTGCCCTACCAGCCCAGCACCTACTGTGCACCTGGCAGGGAAGGCCATGGAGAACTTGGGGAGTGGAACAGGGATTGTTACTAGACCACAGAGTCTCCAAGGCCCACTGGCCCAGAGACTTGAGTCCCTGGTAGTAGGCAGGACCAGCAAGAGCTGGGATAGCAAAAATCATGGTGATTCCATGCTTTTCACTTTTTAAAGATGATCTAAGACTCTCCCATATGGCAGAAGTATACAGAAGGGTTTTTTTCCTCCAACATATCATCTCTCTAGTACAAAGTATGTGCTCTACATGCTTCTTTCTGCTAATTCATGCTGTGCTGCCCTAGTACCCACGCAATGCACACTGGTTTGCACACTCACACTGTGACTGCTCATGAGCAGTCCTCAGAGATTCCCTATCCTTCCCGCATGATGAGAGGGTTCCCTTCTTAAAAAACAATGTGTTATATCCAAGAGAACATCCATAAGACTATAAGAAGTTTTTTTCAGCAGAAACTTTCAGCAGACAAGTGACATGACATATATTCAAACTCCTAAAAGAAATAAAAACTGCCAATTAAGAATACTATACGCAGCAAAGTACTCCTTCAGAACTGACTGAGAGAGAAAGAATTTTCCAGACAAACAAAAACTGATGAAATCATCATCACCAGACTGGCCTTTCTGGAAATGTTAACAGTAGTTCTGCAAGCTAAAATAAAAAGACACTAATTAAAAACATATAAAGCTTAAAACTTTCTGGTAATGGTAAAACAAATTCAGAATACTCCTGTAATGGAGGGTCAATAACTTATACATTCCATTGAAGTTTAAAAGCAATTAGTATTAAAAAACAACTACACAATATGTTAGTGAATACAAAATATAAAAGGATGTAGGAGTTCCAGCCAAGATGAAGGCATAAATAGAAACACTGTGCTTCTTCACACAATGAAGAGAAGGATAACAAACAATCTAAAGCCAACAAATGATCAGAGTGGCAGAAAATCAAACTGCACTGAACTCTGACAACTAAAGAGTTAAAGAAATGTTCACTCAGATTAATAGGTAGGGTGGCAGGAGGGGCAGACAGGTGGAGTGGGAAGAACACATGGTAAGGTAGAGAACTTGCAGGCAAGGCCAGGCTGGCTGAGAGGCCTTGGAACAAGGTGGTGGACTGCATAGGAAAGGCCGAGTTGGCCGAACAGGAAACTAGACACTTAAAGTTATCCGTAAACTACTGCAGGGGTTGAAATGGCAGGAGAAACTGCTAGTCTAACACCAGAGATTTTGTGGGAGAGTGGAGCAACAGCAGAGCAAGTGAGTGGTATTGTTCCCTCTCTAATCCCTCTTCTAAGTACAGTGCCATCGTGAATCAAAAAGGTTGCCTTGTCCCAGTGAACACCTAAGTCCCTGCACCTTACAACATAATGGGGGCACTGAGACAAAGAAATATGGACCAAACAAAAGAACTTATAAAAACTCCAGAAAAAGAGCTAAGCAACAAGGAGATAGCCAACCTATATGATGCAGAGTTCAAAACACTGGTAATCAGGATGCTCACAGAACTGACTGAGTTTGGTCAAAAAATGAACAAAGGAAGGCTACCTAAAGTAAAATAAAGCAAAATATACAGTGAAGGCAAGCAAACCAGGACTCAAATATGATTCAGAACAAACAGAAGAAATAAACATCCAATGTGTACAGAAGGATGAACCAAGAATTTAAAAAAAATGACAGGGAGCTTAGGAAACTCAGAAAAATTTAAGTGTTCTAATACGAGAATCATAGGAATGTCAGAAGAAGAAGAAAAAGGCAAGAAGTTGAAAACTTATTTGAATGAATAATGAAGAAAACCTTCCCCAATATGCCAAAGGAAATAAGACTTCTAGGAAGTCCTGGAATCCCAGAGAGTCTCAAAGAAGTTGAACCCAAAGAAGAACACACAAAGACACATCATCATTACATTAGCCAAGGTTAAATATATAGTGAGAATCCTAAAAGCGGCCAGAGGAAAGGAGAGAGTTACTTACAAAGGAATTCCCATGAGATTGTCAGCTGATTTCTCAAAAAACAACAACAACAACAACAACAACCAACAAAACCTTTACAGGTAAGAAGGGGTTGGAAAGAAGTATTCCAAGTCATGAAAAGCAAGGACCTACATCCAAAATTACTCTACCCAGTAAAGCTACCATTTAGAATGCAAGGACAGATAAAGTGCTTCCCAGATAAGGTAAAGTTAAAAAAGGTCACCATCACCAAGCCCTTATTATATGAAATGTCAATGGAATTTATCTAAGGAAGAGAAGAAGGTCAACAACTATGAACAGTAAAATCACAGCAAACTCACAACTGTGAAAAACTGAACCTAAAAAAAAACCTAAGCAAACAATAGAACAGGAACAGAATCATAGAAATGGACATAACATGTGACATTATCAGCAGGGAGAGGGAGGGGAAAAATGGGGAGGAAGGCACAGGAAATAAATATTTTATTTATTATTATTTTTTGGTCTTGTTTTTTAAAATTTTATTGTTTTATTTTTAAGTACATTTTATTGATTATGCCATTTCAGTTGTCCTATTTCACTCCTTCATTCCGCTCCACACTGCACACCTCTCCCCCACCATTTCCCCCTCTTTCATTTATGTCCACGTATCACAAGTTCTTTAGATTCTGTATTTCCCATAGTATTCCTGTCTATTTTCTACCTACCGTCTGTGCTACTTATTCTCTATACCTTCTCCCCCCTTCTCCTCCTCCCACTCCCCTGTTGCTAACCCTCTATGTGATCTCATTCTCTATGGTATTGCTCCCAATCTAGCTGTCCTCTTAGTTTGCTTTTGTTTTAGGTGTGGTTGTTAATAACTGTGAGTTTCACTGTTCATATTTTTTATCTTCTTTTCCTTACATAAGTCTCTTTAACATTTCATATAATAAGGGCCTGGTGATCTTGACCTCCTTGAACTTGACCTTTTCTGAGAAGCACTTTATCTGCCCTTCCATTATAAATAAAAGCTTTGCTGGATGGAGTAATCTTGGATGTAGGTCTTTGGATTTCATGATGTGGAATACTTTCCAGCCCCTTCTTGCCTGTAAGGTCTCTTCTGAGAAATCCCCTGACAGCCTGATGGGAACTCCTTTGTAGGTGACTGCCCCCTTATCTCTTGCTGCTTCTAGGATTTGCTCCTTCATTTTAATCTTGGCTAATGTAATTATCATGTGCCTTGGTGTGTTCCTTCTTGGGTCCAACTTCTTTGGCACTCTGAGCTTCCTGGACTTCCTGGAAGACGATTTCCTTTGGCAGATTGGGGAAGTTCTCCTTTATTATTTGTTCAAATAAGTTTTCCACTTGTGGCTGTTCCTCTTCCCCTTCTGGTACCCCTATAATTCAGATGTTGGGGCATTTAAAGATGTCCTGTAGGTTCCTAAGCCTCTCCTCATTTTTTTTGAATTCTGGTTTCTTCCTTCTTTTGTGTTTGGTCATTTCTTTCTTCCTTCTGGTCCACTCCCTTGATATGAGTCCCAGTTTCCTTTTCATCACTGTTGGTTTCCTGCGCATTTCCCTTCATTACAATTAGTTTAGCCTTCATTTGTTCCTCTAATTTGTGACTAAAATCAACCAGTTCTGTGAGCATCCTGATCACCAGTATTTTGAACTGTGCATCTGAAAGGTTGGCTATTTCTTGGTCGCTTAGGATTATAGGCTCTGGGGCTTTGAGTTCTTCTTGAGCCATAATGTTTCAGTTTGTTTACACCTGTTATGTATGAGGGGCGGAACCTTAGGTGTTCACCAGGGCAGGGCAACCCAATTGCTGAGTTGTGACGCTGTATGTTGGGGTGTGGTCAGAGAGGGGGAAAATGGTGCTTTGCTCTTCTCTGCTCTCTCTCAGATTTCTGTCCCCTCTGCGCTTCCCCAAAGCAAATTCGGTCCTTCTGGTGCTGGTTCCTGGGTGTGTGGGCTTCTGAATCCTCCAGGACCCTATGGGTCTCTCCAATTAACTCTCTGTGATCCTGGGAGCCTCTCCTAGAACCTCGATCCAGAAAGTCTTTCCAATTGGTGCTTTCAGGCTCTAATTAGGGTCGCTGGGTCCCTGGCCAGAGAGGTCCATCTCACTGTTTGTCCTTCGCTTGGTTTATCTGCATGGGAATGTGTGACTGTGGTCAGCCAGCCACCCTGCACTCTCACTGGGTCTGCCCATTGCCACCCCATGCCTGGTATCCACCAACCGCCACCACTTATGCTCCTGGCTTGGTACTGAACAATCTTTCCTGCTTGACCCTACTCCACTGCTCTCTCCACCCCTCTTACCAGTCTGGCTGAAAGGTTCATTGTCAGACTTCCATGCAGTCCAATTTTCTGTGTTTTGGCTGTGTTTTTGTTACTAATACGTTGCTGTATTTAAAGTTAGTTGTGCAAGGAGGCACAGTGTTTCCACCTATGCCTCAACCTTCGCCAGAAGTTGGGAATAAAAATTTACTTGATAGGCATATAACAAATGGGGAGAGGTTAAAAATGCTATAAGAAACAGAATTCAAATTATATGTACAGAGTTTAGGAAGATGGCGGAGGAGTAGGACAAGGGATTTTGCTTCCATCCACGCGCCGGAGAAAACCTGGGCTGATCTGTGGAGAAGTGCAGTGGATAGCAAACAGAGACCCAGCATATAGGAAGGAAGGACTCCAGAAAATGTAGGGGACACTGAATGACCAGAGTTTGAGGAGAGCAGATGACCGCAGATCAACACACTACGAGGGAACACCGCAGAGGCTGCAGGCCCTCCGCCGAACCACACAAGGGCCCTGGTCGGGCTTCCCCAGTCTCTGAGAGCTGAGGGCAGGCAACAACAACCCTGGGAGAGAACTAGTCATTGGCACCCTCCCTATCTGGCAGGGCGCAGATTGGAAAACACTAGGAAAGATCAGTTTGCCTGTAGTGGCAGAGAGAGGAGTGGGCAATGGGAAGCAAACCTGAGAGCTCTGATAACCCATGGGGTCAGGCTGCACTTGCTGGCTTGGGAGAATTGAGAGCTGCCCATGCATTCCCTGTAGCACGGGGTAAAAGCTTGGTCTGCCACAGACCTTGTGACACTCGGACTACTAGCAAGGCTGCTGGAATAGAGCCAGCCAGCAGCTCCATCCCTAACCAGCCAGGCAGAGACTGAGAAGCACCGGGAGTCAGGCTGGGGCTGTTAGCTTGGAAGAATTGTATTTCCCTGTGTGTTCAGCCACAGCACTGGGAAAGGTCCAAGCCCAAGCTTGTGAGACCAGGAAAGCATAGCTGGGAGCACGCACCCTCACACCAGGCCAGGGCTGGGAAACCTGGGGGAAAAATCTGCTCTCAGGAGTGCGGGAGAGCAGCGCCAGTCTGGATCATGGGAGGGCACTGGCGAGACCAATCCAGTTCACCAAGATGCAAGAAGGTCCTAACTAATAGCCTCTCAGGCGGCTGCAGGTAGTGAGACCAGAAGAAAAGGTTTGACCAGCTGGAAACCAACAAGAGGAGTAGGTGGAAGCAGAGAACACCAAGATACCTGCAGGAGACTGCACTACAGAATTTCAGAAGTATCGTACCACAGAAGTTCACACCATAAACCCAGGGAATCAGAACAGACCAATATAAGACACTGAGGCCAAGAAGAGTATCACAAGCAATGGGAAGACATAGAAACAATATCCAAATGAAAGAAAAGGAGTAAGTCTCAGAAAGAAAGTTAGATGAAATAGAGGCAAGTCAACTATCAGATGTTGAATTCCAACCACTGGTTATCAGGAAATTCAAAGAGCTTACAATGAGCTACCAGAAACTATAGGGGAGCTAAAATGAACTCTCCACAAAATATACCAATATGAAAAAGGAAATAGAAACCATCAGCAAAGGCCAAGAGGAAATGAAGAATACAATTTCTGAACTGAAGAACACAGTAGAAGGTATAAAGTGTAGGATCAATGAGGCGGAAGACTGTATAAGTGAGATCAAAGACAGGGTGGAAAGAATCTCCCAGAAGAACCAAGTAATTAAAAAAAGAATCAGAAAAAATGAGGAGAGTTTAAGAGAAATGCAAGACAATATGAAACATAATAATATCTGAATAATAGGAATACCAGAAGGAGAGGAAGAAGAACAAGGGATAGAAAACCTACTTGAAAGAGTAATAACGGAAAATTTTCTTAAGTTGAAGAGATAAAGTCACACGAATCCAGGAATAGCAGAGAGTCCCAATCAGGTGGAACACGAAGAGGCCTACTGCAAGACACATCATCATTAAAATGGCAAACCTCCAAGACAAAGAGAGAATCTTAAAGGCAGCAAGGGAGAAAAAGGAAGTAACATACAAAGGGGTCCCAATAAGGTTGGCTACTGACTTCTCAATGGAAATATTCCAAGCAAGAAGAGAATGGCAATAGATATTCCAAATAATGAGAAACAGAGGCCTAAAACCAAGGCTACTTTACCTAGCAAGGCTCTCAATCAAGACAGAAGGCCAAATAAAGAGCTTCCAAGACAAAAGAAATCTAAAAGAATGTGCCTCCACTAAACCAGCTGTACAGGAATTACAAAAAGGGCTGCTTTAAGGAAAGAAAGAAAAAGAGAGAGATAGAAAGGAGCACAGGCACATAAATGGCAATAAATAAGTACCTTTCAATAAGTGTTAGAGGAGAACGTTGGCAGGAAAATATCAGATATTTCACACAACAACATTTTTACTGATATGTCCCCTATAGCAAGGAATATAAAGGAAAGAATAAACAAATGGAATCTCATCAGAAGAAAAAGCTTCTGCGCAGCTAAAGAAAACAGCATTAAAATACAAAGACAACCAATTGTATGGGAAAACATATTTGCCAATGATACCTCAGACAAAGGTTTAATCTCAAAAATGTACAAAGAACTCACACGACTTCACTCTAAGAAAACAACTAACCCAATAAAAAATGGGGAAGGGACTTGAACAGACGCTTCTGCAAGGAGGACATACAGAGGATCCAGAGACACATGCAGAGAATCTCAATATTGCTTGCTATCACAGAGATGCAAATTAAAACCACAATGAGATAACCACTTTACACTGGGGATAATGGCTGTCATAAAGAAAGCAATAAACAACAAGTGCTGGAGAGGTTGTGGGGGAAAGGGGACCCTAGTTCACTGTTGGTGGGGTTGCAGACTGGTACAAACACTATGGAAAATAGTATGGAATTTTCTAAGAAAACTAAAAATGAATGTGCCTTTTGACCCAGCAATTCCACTCTTAGGAGTATATCCTAAGAACCCTGAAACACTAATCCAAAAGAACCTATGCATTTCGATGTTCAGAGCAGCTCAATTCACAATAGAGAAAAGTTGGAAGCAACCTAGATGCCCATTGGTCAATGACTGGATCAAAAAACTATGGTACATTTACACAATGGAATTCTATGCTGCAGAAAGGAAGAAGGAACTGCTACCCTTTACAACCTCATGGATGGAACTGGAAAGCCTTATGCTGAGTGAAATAAGCCAGGCAGTGAAAGACAAATACCATATGATCTCACCTTTGACAGGAAGCTAAACAACAAAACAAACAAGCAAGCAAAATAATACCAAATTCACTGAAATAGAGAACAGGCTGACAGTGACCAGAGGGGAGAGGGGAGGGAATTTCAGGGGAAATAGGGAAGGGATTTAGAGGAACATATATAAAGGATACATGGACAACAACTGAGAAGGGTGGAACTGGGAAGGCAGGGAGTACAGGGCTGAGATGGGATGGGAGCAATAGACAGCAAACTGTACTTGAAAAATAATTAAATTAAGAAATTGGGAAAAAATTATAAATTAAAAAAAAAGAAAGAAGTGTCTTTATTTGCAGGTAATACGATATTATATGTAAAAAACCATGAATACTCTACCAGAAAAAAGACAACCGAATTGTTCAAATCAATAAAAAATTCCATAAATTTTAAAGATAAGTAATCAATATACAGGAATCAATTATGTTTCTACCTCAACCATGACTGAAAATTAAGAAGATTACCATTTACAACAGCACCAAAAATTTTTGTAATAAGTTTAACCAAGATGAAAGATATGTATACTGAAAGCTATATGACACTGATGAAGGAAGCTTAAGGAACAAATAAATAGGAAGATATTCCATGACCATACACTGAAAATGTATTGTTGAAAATGTCCATACTTCCCAAAGTGATCTTCAGATTGAATGTAATCTCTATCAAATTCCCTAAGGCATTTTCACAGAATAGATTTATTTTGCATGAAACAACATTAAAATAAAACAAATATCTTCATAACTAAAGCAATTTTAAGGACAGACAGTGCTATAAGCTTCACAGTTTATGATTTAAAATACATTACAAATATGTAGTAATCAAATAGTATGGTTAAAACAGACACATGAAAACAGGCACATAGACTAATGGAACAAAATGGAGAGCCCAGAAACACACCGATGCATATATAGTCAATTAATTTATGACAAAAGCTAATAATATAAAATAGGAAAATTATAATCTCTTCAATAAATTCTATTGGGAAAATTGTGTAGGCACATTCAAAAGAATAGAATTGGACCCCTATATTATATGATACACAAAAATCAACTCTTAATGGACTCAAAACATAAACATAAGACTTGAAACAGTAAAATTTCTAGAATATAGGTAAGCACCTTCACAAGAGACTTGACAATAATATTTTGGGGGCTGAAGACTAAAAACAAAGGCTACAAAGAGGAAATAAAGGAGTAGTACTTCATTCCATTCTGAAAGTGAAAAACCTTCAGAGCAAATGAAACCATCAACAAAATAAAAAGGTAACCTAGACAGGAGAAAACATTTTTGAATCATCTATCTGATATGGTTAATATACACAATATAGGATGAAGTCATACTACTCAACAGCAAATAATCTAATAAGCCAATGAAGAATGAGCAGATGAATTAAAAAGAGCACTAGTGACATTCTATGAGTTTAACATGTTGATTTTATACACACTTATTGCCACCATCATGTTTGCTAACACATGCATCACATCACATAATCACTACAAATTTCCAGTGAGAACATTTAAGGTCTGTATACTTTCAAGTATACAATACAATATTACAATTATAATCACTGTTACATATTAGGTCTCCCATTTTTTTCAGACACAACATAGACTAGGCTAACAGATACATTAAAAGTTTCTCCGTATCAATAATCATCAGGAATTGTAAACCAAAGCCACAATAAAATATCCCCTCACACCCGTTAGTATGGTACCATAAAAAGACAAAAGATATGCTGGCGAGGATGTGGGAAAAAAGGAACTCTTGTGTACTATTTGCGCTGAAATGTAAAACTGATGCATGCACTGGCTCACAGTGCCCATGGTATCATGGATGAGATATGAGACAAATTCACACAGACTACTGAGTCCTGTGGAGGAAGAGGGACTACACAGCTACTCCCTCAAATGGGAAGCATCTCAGAGTGGCTTGACCACCCTCTCAAGGGCAGAGCGCCCTGACCCTAGCCTAGAGAGGCTTTTATTGGGTTTAATTTGTGCAGAAACAGAGGTACAGCTCATTAATCATTGTCAGGCAGTAAGGATCAAACAGTACATAGCATACAAAGAACTATTAGGGCTTCCTTTTAGCTGAGTCAGGGCCTATCAGCTAAAAGGCTACAAAACTTTGGGAAACAAACTCATTTCCTGCCTGGGCCTTTACCATTTAACTAAGACCATTTTTAGCAAAGAAGGCTTCACAATATTTTATATATTCTTTTTTCAGAACTGATCACCAGGATAGCCTGCCCTTTCCAGCACAGTGATGCTCCACCCTCTGTTATTGTTTCAGGCTTAAGTCAGGCAGAGGAGGCAGATAGATATGGAATTTTTGGAGACTTCTTGCAGACTCAGGGGAGTCATGCTTCGTCAAAGCTGAGGGGTGAGGGTCCATAACCCCCTTTCTCCACAGTCCTCCCAAGTCCTTCCCTGGGGCCTCCATGTGCTCATGCCTATCTTAGATTGTTCCCCCCTTGGGGAATCTTACTCATCACTGGCTAACCAATCAAGCATTAGGAGTCAGTCATGGATGAAGTAAAAGGAGCAGAAGGGGCACTACTACCAGGGAGATAAGCTTTGTCTCCTTAGTGGCTTAGGGTCTGAAAGTTGCTCAGCCTTTGCCATTGGGGGGGAGGGCGGTTTACAGCTCTGAAACCAGGAGGGCCAGTTACCAACATCAAACTGTATAAAATTTCTTCAAATAATTAAAGTTGAACTACCATATGACCAATGATCTCACTTTTGTGTTACCCAAAGTAAATGAAAACAGAATCTTGCAGGGTTATCTGCACTCCCATGTTAACAGATATAATGTAACATGCTCAATAGCGAAGATATAGAAACAACGCAAGTATCTACCAAGATGTATGTGTATGTCTGATGTGTATGTGTATGTATATGTGTCTGAGTGTTTAAAATAGAACATTATTAGCAATAAGGATGGAAATCCTTCCATTTGCAACAACACAAATGAAATTATGCTAAATGAAATGAATCAGAGAAATACAAACACAATATGATGTTACTATGTGGAATCTTAAAAATAATTAATAGAAACAGAGATTGAACCAGAGACTGGGGAGCAAGGGAAACATTTTGATCAAAGAGCACAAACTCCCTGTTGGGAGATAAATGCTTGGGAGACCTAATATGTAACAGTGATTATAATTGTAATATTGTATTGTATACTTGAAAGTATACAGACCTTAAATGTTCTCACTGGAAATTTGTAGTGATTATGTGATGTGATGCATGTGTTAGCAAACATGATGGTGGCAATAAGTGTGTATAAAATCAACATGTTAAACTCATAGAATGTCACTAGTGCTAGAAGAAAGGTTTCTGAGGCACTGTTGAAAGAGAAGATGCTAAATTCTTTCAATGACAATGTTTGATATAATAATCATATAATAATAATGATTATTATATTATCATTATAATAATGTTCAATATAATGGCAATGAATAGTACCTGAAAACTTTTTCCAGTTATTTCAAAAAATGTACTCAATTTTAAAAATTCTTAAAAGATTAATAATAAACATTTAAAAACCTTCCCGTTTTGTTAGGGAACTCACTGGCTGGAGTAGTATTACTGGCAAAAGCAACTCAGACCAGGTTGTATTTATAAAGAAAAATGATCTGCTCTAGGATTTTTTACCAGACAGATCAGACAAATCCTTCCTGTGTAAGGAGTTGGGTGGCCACTGGTTAGCACCGAAAGTCTAACGTACCAGAAAACCTCTCAAACTAGAGTGGCTGTTCACCCTCAGAGCAGTTCTGGGCGCACATTTTGGTAACTATAATGGCAGTGTCATTAAAGAACTGCTCCTCATTGCCTGAGATGTTCCCACAGCAAGATGCCAGACTGAGAGCTCCAGGTGTACAAAGATGAAGAAGGGGGAGCGAGAGCAAACGGGTCTCCTCTTACCTGTGTGGAAGTTATGCTGCTGCTGCATTTCAGCGCGGTTACCTTGATTTGGTTGATGTGTGGTTTCTGAAGGTCATTCTGGAGAGGAACACCTAATGGGTGAGCCATTCCAGGTCCTTACTACTGGATCAGCTCCACTAAGGACCAGGCCAGAGGCAGTACTGGTCTCAACCCTGGGTTGCCTGGCTCCCCAGCTTGATGGTCACAAGCCTTGGTCCAATCTCCAACCTCTCTGCTCTGTGTTACCTAATCTATAAAATGAGGGAGGTCACAGTACCTACACTTCACATGGGTGATGTAAACATTAAGTGAGTTAATACAGGTAACACAGTGAGTGCCCCGTATGGGCACTCTCTTCTTACCACCCTCTCTTCTTACTACCATCTAAGGGTTTGTGTTGATTCCCAAGAAAGACACCAACACTAAAGACACCAACACTATAGACACCAACACTAAAGACACCAAAACTATAGACACCAACACTAAAGACCAGTGGTGATACTGTGCTATTTCTAGAGCCTAGAGTGGAAAAACCTGTGTCTTTATTTTCAGGGACAAATCGAAGGATAGATTCAGGAAAGATGGCCTCAGTATGACTTGTGGTAGCTGCACTCTGGAGAGCAAGGAGCACAGTTGAAACTTCCAAAATGCAGAACAGGAATTTGAGCAATATGTTTTGAAGGAATATGGTCTAACACAAATATGAAAAAATAAGCAGTTCATTCTAGTGTAATGAAAGGCCTAAAAATAAGAAATCCTGAAAAGGTGTCACTTGACTAGATTGTTTTTAGTTTATACATTAGAATACCAAATAAAATTATGAAAAATAAGCCACAGAGGATAACACAAACAACTTTTATTGAGAATTTTGTCTTGTTACAGAGAATTCATAAGCCATTCACTGTCACATAAGAAGGTGGGCAGCACACACACTTACCAAAGTCAACGGTTCTTCATGAAAAAGGCCTGCAAAACTTAATTAGGGAAAGACAAAAAATTTTAAATTTGTTAAATTCCTGTTCATTTTATAGAGGTACCTTTGTAATGTTTTCATTCTTCCCCTCTGAAGTTTCTCTCCTTGCTTACTGTTTGATTCAGTACAATTATCACAACTTAAAAATGCAACAGATTTGTTTTGAACTCAGTAATTTTGATTAAATCATTTAAATCATTCGATTAAGCCATTTAAATCATTTCTTGAGTTAGGCAGACTCCAACATCTGAATGGTTGTCTTGGACAACAAACCCATTAACATGGTAATGGTTTCACAAGAACACTATGTTGGGGAAACCACACCTTTCACCTCTGTCACTAGATGGTAGTGTGTCCACTTGTGAAACATCTCTGACAATCTTCACAGAGCTCTAATGCAGAGGGGGAAGAATTCTTTTGAAATCAGATATGTATTAATTTATTAAACACTTTCTCTAAGAACTTTTGAAACATTTATATAATTTAAGAACTCCCAGGTGACTAAAGAGGTGACTTGTAAACATGAAATTTAGCAAGCACATCAAACTATCTAGCATGCATTCTCAGTACCCATAATGTTTCAGACTTATACAGCATTTGAATGTCTTGGACTGTACCAGTGCATTCATTGTTCACTGAAAGGGCTTTCATTATATCTCATTCTGGAAATATACTTCATTCTTGTTCTGAAAATAAGACAGATCTCAAATTTACAAACTTTATCAAAGCAAAATTTGTTCAATCTTTCACACAGGCAAAAGAGATAAAAATTTGTCAAGACTCGGGGCTCCATTTGAATTTCCTGTTTTTACCCTTTGTCTCCAAAGGAGGAGGCAGATTCACATCCCAAGGTTTTAAAAACCTTTAAAGAACAGAAGCCCTCATGCCCTGCCCCCAGACAGTTCATCCACTTTGACCTTCTTTCTTTTGATCCTGGTTTTCCTGGATGATTTGCTTTTATGTCTCCAAAGGATTTTCACCAAAAGCAGATTTGTCTTTCATTTTTTTAACACTCACTTCTAATTCTTTCTTCATGTCAATATTCAATGACTTTTCAATCACCCGCTGTCAAATATTGAGTTGGCTTAAAACTCTATTTAGTTTTTTTCATAAAATAAAAGCAGCTTTTCATTTTTTTATCAATAACTTTATTTGTTAGGATATTTTGAGTATGTCAGACATCTCCCATGTGGTTAAACACTGATTGTTCTCAATTAATGTCTCCATTTGATCACTACCAGCTTCAAATGGTCTACCCAACTGTAGAGAACAGTCCAGCAGGAAATCTCCAGCATGAAACTTTTCAAACCACTTTTGACATATTCTATCAGTCACAGCACATTCTCCAATTGTAACACCAAAATGTTTTGGTGTGTGTTTCAATTGAGTTTTTAGCTTTCTAGAAATAATAAAGCCTAATATTCTAAAAACCTAATATGCTAATTAGGCACATGCCTAGTATGCCTAATATGCCTCTCATACCACCTGCTTATTTTCTTCCACTTCAATATTAAAATATCTACATAAAAATTGACCAGTTTTGCTGTTTTTTTAAAAAATACATGCTGAAGGAAGATGGCAGAGGGGTAATGGTCACCTTAACCTCTTCCTAGGACAAATCTGGAATGACAACTAAATTGTGGAGAAATCATCTACAACAGAAAAACTGAGCAATAGAGAGACACAAACCTTATAACCTCAGACAAACAGAAGAATCAGCTTTGGCACAACCTGTTTGGCAAGGAGTGCAGTAGAGACTTGAGAAGGCTGGCTGGGTACTCATAGCCTGTGGTGCCAGAGATAATTAAGCAACTGGCTAGATCCCCCTGGGAAGTGTGGCATCTATGCCCTAAGCATCAGTGCCCCGAAAGTACACAGTTAACAACCAGTGGCAAAAAATGGCAGGGTTGCTCTCCACCAGAGACCAACACCTGGAGATGCAAAGAGCCACTTAAAGGTCAATGCACAAATTTTCATTTGTAGCCACCTACCCAGGGCTCTGGCAAAAGTGGGCGTAGAGTGGGCTGGTGACATCTAAGAAGAGTCTGAGGATGGAAGCTTTGGGAAATCTGAGAGAACAGACTTTGGAATACTATAGCAGCCATGATTCTCAGGCAGACCACTACCCTGTGAGCTTCTACATCCTGATGGGAAACAAGAGCCCCTACCCCAGGAGGGATTTGGCCCTGCTCTGCTACACTTAATTAAGACTGACTGTTGAGTGCAGAGTGACTAGATTAACAGCTGAACGAGTCATCCACAGACAGTAGATCCCTAAAAGTCTCAAATAGGCTGCCTAAGACCAGATGAGGTCCACATCTGACATCACCAGAGGCAAAACCAAAAAGCAAAAAACAGTGGTAAATACAGGAGGTTACCTTGATGGAATCCACTGTCATGTTTCCTGATTTCTAATATTTTCTTTCCTGCATAGCTTTCTAATACTCATTTCTTATCTACCAAGTTTGTACATACTAAGCCACTATATTTTACTCTACAGTTTATTTCAATTCACATATTGTATGCCCCCCTTCTCTTTCCCCATTTTACCTCACTCTTTCTTCAATTATTTTCACTTCAAATTTTGTTTTCTCTTTTGATACAACTTGTTTCCTTTCTGCATTCTTACTATTTCTGCTCCATCCAGACACACAAATCCAATTTTCTTGTCTTTGGTAATCTCACATCCTTGTACACCCTGCTCTTTAAATACCCGCATTCTCTATCACCTTTAGTAATCTTTGCTAGTTGGTTGTGGGTAGGATGCTGGTTGGTGCATTTTCTATCACTTTTATCTTCAGAGCTTCACCAATTTTGTACTTAAAATATAAAAATACTGGCCCTTCTCCAACTTGTTTTACATCTCAAATTTTTAATTTTGTCATCTTAGCCTATATTTTTTTCCTTTTAGACTCGATTCTATTTCTCTTTCACCCAGCCCTTTTATTTTTCTTTATTCCCCCTTCTTTCTTTCTTTTTTTCATTACATACTAACTTTTAATTTTCCCTCCCTTAGTCTGGTTTTTGTTTCTCATTCTTTCTTCCCCAAAAAGGCAACTACCAGAAACTTCCTGCAAACTGTATCAGCACAAAAGGATATAGAGCCCCAGCTGGTGTAGCTCAGTGGATTGAATGTAGACCTGTAGGCCTATCACATCAAAATCATTTCCCATCCCTCTAAACATCTCTTGGCTTTTTCTGTATTTCTTTTTTGCCTTTTATTCTCATACCACCTGTATTAATTTTAGCTCATTTGTTGTTGATCCATGGTGATGGATCTTTCTCTTCAATTTGGCTCTTATATTTTAATTAATTATTTACTATTTCCCTTCCTTTTTCTTTGTCTCTCTCACTTTATATTATTGTAATTTCTGTTTAAACCTAATACTCTACACTTCCTTCTCATACTCTCTCATTCCCTCTTTTATTCATGATTTAAATTTTACCTTTCCTTTTCCCATTGCTTCAACTTCCCAGCTTATTAGTGCTCCTCCTTTTACTCTCTCAAAATCATTTTTATTTCAGTAGGTCATTTTATATCCATTCTCCTTTCTTATAACAGTCTCAATCTCTTTACACCTTTATTATTACTGATTTATTTTCTCTAGGATTGCAAACAGGAATTATTTTTGTGGGTGTGGGTTTGTTTCCTGGGCTTTGTGGTTTTGTTCTGGTGTGATCTGCACAACAGCACATACAATGTGGTGGACAGAGAGACACCTGCCAACCAGCTGGAAGGAAAGACCAATCAAAGAAAGACCCAACAACAATTAAAACCCAATTACACCCCCAGAGGCAACATAAACAACAGAAAGAACATCTAGTTCTGGTGATCAAGGAGACTACATCACTGAATCTCACAGGCCTCCCACTGTACAAGTTCACACCACAAAGTCAGAAAGTCAAATGAGATTAATTTAAGAAGAAGAAGCAAACAAAGAGTCTTACAAATAATGGGAAGACAAAGAAGGACCCAACTGAAAAGATAGGAGAAAGATTCAGAAAGAATGCTAAATGCTAGAGTCAGGACAACTCTCAGATATTGAGTTCAACACAATAGTTATAAGGAAGCTTAATAAGCTTTGTGTGAATGCCCCCCACAAAAAAATGCAACTACCAGAAACTTACTGCAAATTGTATCAGCACAAAAGGATATAGAGCCCCAGCTTGTGTAGCTCAGTGGATTGAATGTAGGTCTGTAAATCAAAGAGTCAACAGTTTGATTCCCAGTAAGGGCACATGCCTGTATTGCAGGCCATATACCCAGTAGAAGGATGAGTGAGAGGCAACCATACATTGATGTTTCATTCCCCCTCTTTCCCCTTTCCTTCCCCTCTCCCTAAAATTAAATAAATGGAATCTACAGAGAAAGACACAGAAACAGTCAATAAAGCGTAAGAGGAAATGATGAACTCATTTTGTAAAGTGAAGAATGCAGTACAATAAATCAAGTGCAGGCTAGATAAAACAGAGTACAGAATCAGCAAGCTGGTTGACAAAGGAGGAAAAAAAACTCCCAGGATGAACAAGAAAACAGTCAGAGACTCAAAAGCAATGAAGAGGGGTAAGGGAAATGCAGGACAACAACAAAACATAGTAATATCTGCATAATAAGGAATACCAGAGGAGCAGTAAGGGACAGAAAACCTCTTTGAAAAAGTAATGATGGAAAACTTTCCTAATTTGATAAGAGATAAAGTCACACAAGTCAAGGAAGCACAGAGAGTCCCAAGCAAGAGGAACCCAAAGAGGCCCACTTCAAGACACATTATCATTAAAATGGCAAAATTCGTAGACGAAGAGAGAATCTTAAAGGCAGCAAGGGAGAAACAGAAACTAACATGCAAAGGAACCCTGATAAGACTAGCAGTTGACTTCTCAATAAAAGCACTCCAAGTCAAAGAGAATGAGAAGATATATTCCAAGTGATGAAAACCAGAGGCCTGCATCAAGACTATGTCATCCAGCAAGGCTCTCAATTAAAATAGAAGACCAAATAAGGAGCTTCCAGGATACAAGAACTCTAGAAGAATACACCTCCAAGCAACTTCCGCCAAGATGGAGGCATAGGTGGAAACACTGTGCCTTCTCCCACAACCAAGTTTGAATACAACAAAGGTTTAGTGAACAAAGACACAGCCAAAGAACAGAAAACTGAACTATACAGAAGTATGACAACAATCAACCCTTCAACTGGGACCAGTAAGAGAGGCGGAGCCAGCAGCAGAGCAGGGTCGAGCAGGAAGGATCCCCCGACCCAGGCAACCCAGGAGACCCAGGTTACCCAGGTGACCCAGGCGCACAGGCAGCGGGGTAGCATTGCGGACCCAGAGAAGGTGTGGGGCAGGCTGAGCGAGGTTGCACATTCACATGAGCAGATAAACCCAGCAAAGGAGTGAGCAGTGAGACAGACAGTGCGGCCCGGCAGCGGGAGGAGGCAGAGGGGACCGCCATTGATTTCCTTTGACTCCGCCCCCATATACAGTATCACAACCCAGCCACTGAGTGACCCCGCCCTGGTGAACAACTAGGGCTCTGCTCCTCATATGTAACAAATGCAAACAGACCAAAACCCTATGGCTTAAGAATAGCTCAAAGCCCCAGAACCAATACTTCTAAGCAACCAAGAGATAGCCAACCTTTCAGATGCACAGTTCAAAACACTGGTGATCAGGATGTTCACAGAACTGGTTGATTTTAGTCACAAATTAGAGGAACATATGAAGGCTAAACTAATTGAAATGAAGGGAGATGCACAGGAAACCAATAGTGATGGAAAGGAAACTGGGACTCAGATAAATGGAGTGGAACAGAAAGAAGAACAAAACATCCAACCAGAAAAGAATAAAGAAACAACAATTCAAAAAAATGAGGAGAGGCTTAGGAAACTCCAGGACATCTTTAAACGTTCCAACATCCGAATTATAGGGGTACCAGAGGGGAAAAGAAACAGCCACGAGTGGAAAACATATTTGAACGGATAATAAAGGAGAAAGTCCCCAGTCTGGCAAAGGTAATAGACTTCCAGGAAATCCAGGAAGCTCAGAGAGTCCCAAAGAAGTTGAACCCAAGAAGGAACACACCAAGGCACATCATAATTACATTAGCCAAGACTAAAATGAAGGAGCAAATCCTAGAAGCAGCAAGGGATAAGGGGACAGTCACCTACAAAGGAGTTCCCATGAGACTGTCAGCGGACTTCTCAAAAGAGACCTTACAGGCAAGAAGGGGCTGGAAAGAAGTATTCCAAGTCATGAAATCCAAAGACCTACATCCAAGATTACTCCATCCAGCAAAGCTTTCATTTAGAATGGAAGGCAGATAAAGTGCTTCTCAGATAAGGTCAAGTTCAAGGAGGTCATGATCACCAGGCCCTTATTACATGACATGTTAAAGAGACTTAACATGAAAAGAAAAAGAAGATGAAAAATATGAATAGTGAAAGGACAGCAAACTCATAGTTATCAACAACCATACCTAAAAAAAAGCAAACCAAGAGGACAGCTAGATCAGGAGCAGAACCATAGAAATGAAGAACACATGGAGGGTTAGCAACAGGGGAGTGGGAGGAGGAGAGGGGGGGAGAAGGCACAGAAAATAGCATAGACAGTAGGTAGAAAATAGAGAAGAGGGCAAGAATAGTAGGGGAAATGCAGAATCTAATGAACTTGAGACACATGGTCATAAACTAAAGGGGGGTGGTGGTGGGGGAGGGGATGTACAGGGTGGAGGGGAATGAAGGGGGCAATAGAACAACAAATGTAATGGTATAATTAATAAAATATATATTTTTAAAAAAAGAACACACCTCCACCAACCAGCTCTAAATGGACTGCTTTAAGAAAAGGAAAAAAAAAAGGGTGAGGGAAGGAATGAAAGTACAAAAAAATGGCAATGAATAAGGACCTACCAATAATAACCTTATATGTAAATAAATTAAATTCTCCAATAAAAAATAAGGAATAGCTGAATGAATAAGAAAGCATGACTCACACATATGCTCCCTGCAAGAGACCCACCTCAGAACAAGAGACCTACACAGACTGAAAGTGAAGGACTGGAAACAAATACTCCAAGCAAATGAACAGGAGGAAAAAAACCAGGATAGCAATCCTCATATCAAAAAATAGACTTCACAAAAAGAGGGCCATAAAAAGAAATCCCAAGGTCAATTTGTAAAACATGAGGGAAAGATCCACCCAAAAGACATAAGTATTGTATATATATAATGTATATTATATAATATCTCTAATATATATCAAATATATCATATGCACACACACACTCACATACCCAACATAGGAGCACCCAAATATATAAAGAAAATCTTACAGGACTTCAAGATAGATATAGATATTGAAAGCAACACAATTACTGTAAGGGATTTCAACACCCCACTGTCAAAAAAGAACAGCTCTTCCAAACAAACTATCAACAAAGATGTGGCATTAAACAATGTCCTAGATCCAATGAACTTAACTGATATATATATAGAGAGTCTTTCATCCCAAAGAAGCAAAATACACACTTTTTCAAATGTACATGGAACATTTTCAGAGACACACCATATGATAAGACACAAAACAAGCTTTAACACATTCAAGAAGACTGAAATCATATCAAGTGTTTTCTATGACCACAATGGACTGAAACTAGAAACCAACCCCAAGCAAAAAACTCAAAAACACTCAAACTCATGGAGATTGAATAGCAAGGGTCAAGAAAGGGTCAAGAATGAGATCAAGGAAGAAATCAAAACGTTTCTGCAAACAAATAAAAATTAACTAAAAACAATCCAAAACTTATGGGATACAGTGAAGGCAGACCTGAGAGGGAAATTCATAGCAATACAGGCCTACTTAAAAAAAAAATAGAAACACTTCAAGTAAAGAACCTAACCCTACATCTATAAGAACTGGAGGAACAACAACAAAGACAGCCCAGAACAAGTAAAAGAAAGAAAATAACCAAGATCAGAGAAGAATGAAATTATGTAGAGACTAAAAGAATAATTCAAAGGATCAATAAATCTAGGAGCTTGTTCTTTGAAAGATAAACAAAAGTGACTAGCCTTTAACTAAATTCATTAAAAAGAAGAGCCCTGAAATAAATAAAATTAAAATAGAAAGAGGAGTCATTGCAACTGATAGCACAGAATAACAAAGGATTGTAAGAAGTTACTATGAACAACTCAATGCTAAGAAATTTGAAAACCTGGTTGAAATAGACAAATTTCTACAAAAATACACTGTCTCAAAATGAGTGAAGAAGAAGCAGAAAGCCTGAACAGGCCAGTATCAGTTTGTGAAATTGAAGTAGTAATCAAAAATCTCTGGCACACGAAAGCCTTAGATGGATGGTTTCACAGGAGAATTATACAAAACATTTAAGAAAGAGAATCCCCTACACTTCTTAGACAAGAAGTGTAAGAGATGGAAGACTCTCAAACTCTTTTTGTGAGACCTGTGTCATCCTAATTCCAAAACCAGAAAAAGACACAGGAACAACAAGGAGAGAAAACTATAGGCCAATATCACTGATGAACAAAGACGCCAAAATCCTCAACAAAAATATAGTCAAACCTCATCCATCAATATGTTAAATAGATTATACACCATGAACAACTGGGATTCATTCCAGAGCTGTAAGGATGGTACAATATGAGCAAATCAATAAATGTAACAAAAATATAAACAAAAGAAAAGACAAAAATCACATGACCATATCAATACATTTGGTAAAGCATTTGATAAGGTACATCACCCATTTATGCTAAAAACACTCAGCAAAGTGGGAGTAAATGGAGCATTCCTCAACATAATAAAGACCAAATACAAGAGACCTACAGCCGACATCATACACAATGGGTAAACCCTAAAATCTTCCCCACTAAGATTCAGAACAAGACGAGGATGTCCACTTTTACCACTTCTATTCAACATAGTATTGGATGTCCTAGCCACAGCAATCAGACAAGAAGAAATAAAAGGCATCCAAAATGAAAAGGAGAAAGTAAAACAGTCATTGTCTGCATATGACCTGATAATGTACACAAAAAATCCTTCAGACTCCACCAAAAAATACTTAACATAGTAAGCAGCAGGATACAAAATCAATATTCAAAATTGAAGACTATTTTGTACAACAATGAAATATCTGAAACAGAAATGAGGAAAAAATCTCATTTGATATAGCAACAAGAAAAATAATTCCATGACTTCTTGAGGCATAGATGAAAACGCTGTGCCCCCTCCCACAACTAAATTTAAAGATAGCGAAGTGTTAGTAACAAAAACACAGCCAAAAGAGTGAAAATTGAACTGTACAGAAGTCCAACAACAACAAACCATTCAGCCAGACTGCATTGCAACGCAGCGACTGAGTCGCCCTGCCCTGGTGAACACCTAAGGCTCTGCTCCTCATACATAACAGGTGCAAACACACCAAACATTATGACTCAAGAACACCTCAAAGCCCCAGAGACTATAATTCTAAGTGACCAAGAAATTGCCAACCTTTCAGATGCACAGTTCAAAATACTGGTGATCAGGATGCTCACAGAATTGGTTGATTTCAGTCACAAATTAGTGGGACATATGAAGGCTAAACTGATTGAAATGAAGGGAAATGCATAGGAAACCAATAGTGACGAAAGGGAAACTGGGACTCAACTCAGAAGGTGAACCAGAAGGAAGAAAGAAACAACCAAACAGAAAAGAAGGAAGAAACCAGAATTCAAAAAAATGAGGAGAGCCTTAGGAACCTCCAGGACATCTTTAAATGCCCCAACATCTGAATTATAGGGGTACCAGAAGGGGAAGAGGAAGAGCCACTAGTGGAAAACTTATTTGAACAAATAATAAGGGAGAACTTCCTCAGTCTAGCAAAGGAAATAGACTTCCAGGAAGTCCAGGAAGCTCAGAGTGCCAAAGAAGTTGGACCTAAAGAGGAAGACACCAAGGCACATCATAATTACATTAGCCAAGATTAAAATGAAGGAGAGAATTCTAGAAGCAGCAAGAGATTCTAGAAGCAGTCACCGACAAAGTAGTGCCCATCAGGCTGTCAGCAGATTTCTCAAAAGAGACCTTACAAGCAAGAAGGGGCTGGAAAGAAGTATTCCACGTCATGAAATCCAAAGACCTACAACCAAAATTGCTCTATCCAGCAAAGCTTTTACTTAGAATGGAAGGACAGATAAAGTGCTTCTCAGATAAGGTGAAGTTCAAGGAGTTCATCATCACCAAGTCCTTATTATATGAAATTTTAAAGGGAGTTATATAAGAAAAAGAAGATGAAAAATATTAATAGTGAAAGTACAGCAAACTCACAGTTATTAACAACCACACCTAAAACAAAAGCAAACTAAGAGGACACCTAAAGCAAAAGCAAACTAAGAGGAAAGCTAGATCAGGAGTGGAACAATAGAAATGAAGATCACAAGGAGGGTTAGCAACAGGGGAGTGGGAGGAGGAGAAGGGGGGAGAAGGTAAAGAGAATTAGTAGCATAGACAGTAGGTAGAAAAATAGATGGGGGGAGCAAGAATACTATGGGAAATAGAGAATCTAAATAACTTGTGACACATAGACATGAACAAAAAGGGGGGAATGGTGGGGAAGGGGTGTGCAGGGTGGAGGGGAGTGAAGGGAGGGAATGTGGCAACTGTAATGGCATAACCAATAAAATATACTTAAAAAAAAGAAAAATAATTACCTAAGAATAAACTTAACCAAGGAGGTAAAAGACTTGTACTCAGAAAACTATATAACCCTGAAGAAAGAAATTAAGGAATACACAAATAAATGGAAACATATACCATGTTCATGGATTGGTAGAACTAACATTATCAAAATGTCCACACACTTCAAAACAATTTATAAATTCAATGTAATCCCCATTAAAGTACCAAGTATATATTTCACACATTTACAACAAACATTTCAAAAATTTATATGGAACCATAAAAAACCTTCAAAAGGTGCAACAATTTTGAGAAAGAAGAACAAAGTAGGAGTGATCACCATACCTGATGTTAAATTATATTACAAGGCCACTGTAATCAAAACAGTTTGGTAAGAGGATGAGAACAGACACATACATCAATGGAACAAAATAGAGAGCCCAGAAATAAACCCAAGTCTCTATGCCACTTAGTGTTTGACAAAGGGGGCAGAACCATTAAATGGAGTAGCCTCTTTAATTAATAGTGTGGATAATCTGGATATGTACATGCAAAAAAAATTGAACCTTGACCACCAAATTACATCATACACAAAAATAAACTTAAGATGGATAAAAGACTTAAATATAAATCACCACATTATATAAGACCTAGAGAAGAACATAGGCAAGAAAATCTCAGATATTCCAAGAAAATTTTTTTTCCTGATATATCATCTAGAGCAAGGGACATAAAGGAAAGAATGAATAAATGGGACATCATCGAACAAAATGAAAAACAAAGCAAAATAAAACTTCAGCTCAGCTAAAGAAAACAACTCCAAAATGCAAAGGGAACCAATAGTTTTGGAAAATATATTTGCCAATGATATCTCAAACCAGGGTTTGATTTTCAAAATATATAAAGAACTCACATGACCCCATTCCAGGAAAACAAACAATCCAATTAAAAATGGGCAAAGAACCAGGACAGATGGTTCTGTAAGGAGAATATACTAAAGGCCCAGAGACATGAAAAGATGCTCAGCAACACTGGACACCAGAGAATGCCAGTCAAAACCACTAGAATATACCACTTCACAATGGTGAGATTGGCCATCATAAACAAATCAGCAAAAAATAAATGCTGGTGAGATTGAGAAGAAAAGGGAACCCTAGTGCACTGTTAATAGGAAAGCAGACAGGTTAGCCACTGTGGAAAACAGTATGGAGTTTCTTCAGAAAACTAAAAATGAAACTGCCTTTTGACCCAGCAATTTCACTCCTGGGATTATACCTAAACATCCTGAAACACCAATTATAAAGAACCTATATATTCCAATGTTCATAGCAGCACAAAGAGCAGCAACCTAAGTGCCCATCAATAAATGAGTGGATTAAAAAGCTGTAGTGTATATACACAATGGAATTCTATGCAGCAGAAAGAAATAAAGAGCTCCTACCTTTTGCAACAGCATAGATGGAACTGGAAAGCATTATGCTGAGTGAAATAAGCCAGGTGTTGAAAGACAAATATCATATGATCTCACCTTTAACAGGAAGCTAAACAACAAAACAAACAAGCAAGCAAAATAATACCAAAGACACTGAAATAGAAAACAGAGGGACAGCAACCAGAGGGGAGAGGGGAGGGAATTTCAGGAGAAGTAGGGGAGGGATTTAGAGGAACAAATATAAAGATAAATGGACAAAAGCTAAGAAGGGTGGAAATGGGAGGGAGGGGGGAACACAGGGAGATGGGATGGGATGGGAGTAATAGACAGAAAACTGTACTTGAAAAATAATTAAATAAATTTTTAAAAAATAAAAAAAACTGTGGTACATTTACACAATGGAATTCTATGCAACATAAAGAAATAAGGAGCCCCTGTTTTCATGAAAACATGAACAGCTCTGGAGAGCATGATGCTAAGTGAAATAACCCAGGAGATGAAAGACCATATGATCTTAGCTATAAATGGAACCTAATTAACAAAACAAACAAGCAAGCAAAATATGACCAGAGACATTGAAATAAAGAACAAACTGACAGTAACCAGAGGGGTGGGGGAGGGAGATAATGAGGGGGAAAATGAGAGGATTGTAAAGGAACATTGATAAAGGACCAATGGACAAAGCTGAGTTGTGGAAGGTTAGAGGGTGGGGTGGAGGGTGAAGATGGTGGTGGGGGGGTGAAGGTGGTGTGGCAGGGGAGAGTGTTGGTGGGAAAATGGAGACAATTGTATTTGAACAATAAAAAATAATAAAGGAAATAGCACATGCTGATATGACAGCTTTCTCAATATCATCTAACAAACATGTTTCTAATGGAATTAAAGACAACTATTCACTAGTACAGACATCTCACAGAAAAACACATGAATTTTTGTGCCAACCCAACAGATAGATGGTTGCCAAATTAGGTAATACACAATACAAGTGCATTCTAAAATCAAATAGTAACATAACCCTAATCCATTAAATAAAACCTGCTTGACAGAGTACTATTTTTTCCATTGAAGTCCCTGCTACCATTAAATGGGAATAAGCATGTGTCCTATGCTTTAGACCAAACTAGCCAGGAGTTCAAGAAACATCCATAGGTGATACTAATTTACATAAAATTCAGCAGGCATGTAAAGTGACCAGCGCAATCCATCTGTCTGAGATCAGAATCAGGACATTGAAAGACAAAGAGATTCAGAAAGAAGGTGGGCAGGGGAGCCTGAGGAAGCCACCATGGACTGGTAGTCACTTTCTTGGGGTTTCCATGGTCCCAGCTAGATGACATGTAAACCACATTTACAAAGGGAAGATCTATAGCAAAGCATAGCCTATCTCCTTTACAGGTGTGTTTTTAGGACCAGATGAGAATGCACACCCATGGGCTTGCAAAAGCTCCTATTTGGTGTCAAACTGCTAAGGCATGAATGTTCAGCCTTCCTGCCTATGGCAGGCTTTTTATTGTAAGTTACCTACTGCTATGACTTTGGGACACACGAAGGTGTCACTTCCCTGAGAGCAAGGTGCTTACTGAAGGTGTGCCATGCAGAAGTCTAGCATGGCACCTGCCCTTTACTGAGATGAACACAGGTCACCCGGACAATAAACAACTTCATCTATCCTGCCCTCCACTCCACATTTTCTCATCCTCCTCACCCCTTCCTCCCTCTTCCCTCCTTCCCAAGCCCTGCATTTCTACCACTACACTTGTTTATAATATTCCTCCACTATCTTTAGGACTCTGACTTATCACCAGTCCCTATTTATTGCCACAGCAGTTCTATAGCGCTTGTCCTGACTCCCACAAAGGCACTTGAGCCTCTCCTGCCCAGAACACTACAAAACCACCCCAGCCCCCAGCCATCTCACTGCCATTCTCTTCCTCCCAGATGACACCTTCCTGGGTTTTAGCTATCACCTGTGTCCTGATCATCCCCACATCTTTTCCTCCAGTTTTGATCCCTCCCCACCTCTGCATCCGTGTTTCTGATGGGTTCCCTGCCAGGAACACGTGGAAGTCCCATGGCACCGGCTTCATATCTTACCAATCTTGTCCCTTTAATCATGTTCTTCCTGCACTGCTTTCACTCAGCCACTAGGGCTTCCAAGTTCTGACTCCTCCTCCTGCTGCCATTAGGGTCCTCATCACCACTGACCTGAACAGCCAAAGTAACCTAGCCAATGCTCTCCCTGACACCAGTCCCTCTGCATGCAGCCAAGCCATCTGCATCAGCACCAGTCATTTCCTGGAGAAAAGATGTGCATTTTCTGTGTGCTGGCTCTGCTCTGCTGGTGTCCAAACCCACAGCGCTGTAGGCTCTGACCACCTGTCTTTTTCTTTGTGGACTGACTTCCTACATCCCCTTACTTTTGCATTCAGAACCCTCTCGTCTAGCAGCAGACTCGCTGTTTTCTGAATACAGTTGTACCTCCCTTGCTGGGCCTTTGCCATTATTCTCCCCTAACCTGATGTGCTCCCTTCCACCTACCTCTCCCACAGAGCCCTTCCCCTGGCAAGCCCCCACTCAGTGCCTCCTCCAGGGGAGGTCCTCCTTACTCTTCAAGTGACAGTAAGGCTCTCCAGCACTGCACTCACACAGTATTCTGTGCCTACCCACCAAAACTATGCTTTTCTGTCTGTCCTGCAATCACAAAGGACCACGTGTGGTCTGTCATTCCAGGCTTTACTTGTCTATTCCCTGTAGCTTGCAGCACAAGTCCTTATGTCTCACAGGTTTAATGCAACTTCAGTCTCATAGATGATAATGCTGACTTTTCTCCTCCAGCTCTAGACAGGGGCCTAAACTTTTATTAGGCTAAACTTTCTTCCCTCAGCTCTGCTAAGAGACAAATTCATAGCTTCACCAGAGAACTTAGAAAAGGGCAGAGCAAAATGTTCAAAGTCCCCTGCAGGAACTGACTAAGTTTTACTAATAGGACAAAAGCAACACAGTCTTTTCTGTCTTGGGATCCTGGTCATGAAATCCACATACTAGAGGAGGTAGGGGATCATTTCTACAGGCAGAAAAGCAATCTCCTCCTTGCTGGTGGAAGAAGGGCAAATCCTAATGACATGAAATAGCAATTGCAAAATAGGAATGCTGTTTGGTTGCTGGTTTAAAAGGATAAAGAAGAAACAAAGGCCACTTCCTTGCTGTGGGGTCTACAGTCATACACCACATACCAGAACTGCAGTCACAAAGGACCACATGTGCAATGGTAATGATGACATTGTGGACAAAGATGGACTGCATATATGATGGGAGTCCCGTAAGAGTACAACGGCCCTGAAACTCCTGTCTGCTAGTGATGCTGTTGCCACGGTGATATCATACCTCAGTGCACCACTCAGTGCTTGTGGAGATGCTGGTGTGAGCAAAGCCAGTGTGCTGCCAGTTGTATAAAGTAGGGCACATACAGTTACGTACAGTGCATAATGAAAGCACTGCATCACTGGTTTGTTTGTTTACCGAACTAGACTTCTTATCCATATTTTTGAGCATACTCTTTCTACTTACAAAGAAAAGCTTGCTGTAAAATGGCATGTCATGTTACATGGACAGCACCCCAAAACACTTCATGTTTCTGTCTCTTCATGGCCTCATTTTCCCTTGCGCTTCATTAAATGTCATGTTTTGTACACTAAAGTACTGTATAGGCTTGTAATCTGAGAGAAATAGGCTGTACTATAAAGCATGAGTGTACAGGCGGCGGTTACCATGTCGGTTTGCGTAAAGTGCACTCTGGGATGTCCACACAATGACAAATCACCCAAGGTCCCGTTTCTCAGAATTTACCCCTGCTGCTAAGGGGCGCACGACTGCGCTTTGGAGCTGCAGAACGACACACAGAAACCTCTTTGGGTGTAAGAGCAAACAAAAGCACTCTTTCCTTTGGGCACCTTGAAGATATTAGCCTTTGGCCTTTTCCATCTCCCTTTGTACCCAAGTGAAAATGGGAGGTGATAACCGTAAGAGAATTTTTCAATGGTCAAAATGTAACCAGACTATTTAACAATTTTAAAAGGCATTACTGAATTTATATTACATCTCGGAGGAAGAACACCTCTCACCTCAGTTTTCCTTGCTCTATGACATGATCTTTATTCCCTTCTCACCCACATCTCTGCCTAATGGCTGCCTGTCACATCCACCTGTGGGTGGCCAGCACCCTACTCAGGACTTACACCCTGGGAAGCCCTCAGGGGTGGCTTGCTCACTATCTGACTTCCCCAACAGAAGCTCTGTGAAGCACAGGCTTGGGTGGGCTCACTGCTGTGTGCCCAGCTCTCCAGGAAGGGCCCAACACAGAAAAACTTCTTGATCAAGTGTCTGAATGAATGCTTTCCAGAATGATTCACTCTGGAATCAGTAACATGAAAACTTTCAAAGTCTCTTGCTTCTTTCACTAATTCCTCCTATTTCTGAGTAGGTTAACTCACACCAAGAAATGACTTATGAGAGGAGGATTTGCATACTTAGGTTTGGGGGATGGTAGTTTCACTTACACATTGGAAAAACATGGTGATTTACTTGAGAACTTTCCTCTCAAGTTTGAGGCTTAAACACTTTGGTTAGAGGAGAAAAGGACCTGGCTAGAACGAAGCTCACTGACAACCTTCCATGCACATTGGAAAGGGATGTGAGTACTCTGGAGAAGATAAGAAGGAAGAGAAAGTGGACTATACAGTTCTTTCCCTCAACAGCTTCCCCAAAAACTGAATATAGAGGTTTTTTCATCTATTTAAATTTTTATACACGAAGGCAACAAATAGAGACAAATAGTACGTTAATATTTCTCATACTATAATGACATTGAAGATGTACATGAGTATTAACCATTATTTCAATTTTACACTATGGTTTCCCAAGATGGAATGGTTTTGGTGTAAGTCTCTTAAGCAAAAGGTAGCTTCTCTGTCAGACTTTGGACAAGTAAAGAAAAATTAAAAGTTACTGGCCTAGCCCTGGCTGATGTAGCTCAGTAAATTGAGTGCAGGCCTGCGAACCAACGATTGCAGTTCCATTCCCAGTGAGGGCACATGCCTGAGTTGCAGGGCAGTTCCCAGCAGGGGATGCATGAGAGGCACCCATACATTGATATTTCTCTTCTTTTCTCCTTCCCATCCCCTATAAAGATAAATAAATAAAATCTTAGAAAAAAAAAGTCACTGGCTCAGAGGTCTAAATGAGAAGACCTTTCTTCACTGTTTTCTCCTTGGCATGGTCTTTACATGTTCAAATTGGGAAATGTCATTGACAATGATAACACCCCAAGAAACTTCCTTTGAGCTTGAAAGCAGCAAAAGAAAGTATCTAAGCTTCAGTACACATCTGATGAAGTAGGCTGACATGTCTCCTCAGTTATTACATATCATGTAATAGCATGACAGCAGAAACCATTTTTAGTGTCTGATGTGTCCTGGGCACTTGACAGGGATCTCTTTAGCTTCTTTATTGTGGCACAGTAGGTATTCTTATCCTCACTACAAGTGAGGAAACAGGTCCACAGAAGTGAAAAGTGCCCAATCAACTGACATCAAAATCAGGGCGCAAAACCAAAAACATGATACATAATCAACCTGACTTACACTGACATAAGCCACCCTGCTTGTCCCACACATTCACTCATCTCTCAAAGAATATGTAAAACCTGAGAGTCAGAAAGATCTTATTATTGATTCCAAAGCCTAAGTCCACAATGAATTTGGGGACCTCTGCATCACAAACACACCCTTCCAATTAGAGGTATGAGGCTTTTGCAAAGCATGGAACACCTGTAAAAGCAAATCATGTTAGCAGATGATGCTGTTGGTATTCCTGAAATGAATCGAATTTTACTTTTTAAAAAAACTTATTTAATTATTATTCAAGTACAGTTTCCTGTCTTACACTCATATCTCACCCCATGCCCCCAGTGCTTCCCACCTCTCTCCCAATTCCACCTCTGTTAGTTATTGTCCACGTGTCCTTTATACTAGTTCCTGTAAATCCTTCCCCTTTTTCCCTGAAATTCCCTCCCCTTTCCCCTCTGGTCCCTGTCAGCCTGTACTCTATTTCAGTGTCTTTGGTTATATTTTGCTTACTTGTTTGCTTTGTTGTTTAGGTTCCTGTTAAAGGTGAGATCATATGGTTATTTGACTTTCACAGAGCCTGGCTGATTTCACTCAGCATAATGCTTTCCAGTTCCATTCATGCTGTTGCAAAGGGTAGGAGCTCCTTCTTTCTTTCTGCTGCATAGAGTCTCATTGTGTAATGTACCATAGTTTTTGGATCCATTCATTGACTGATGGGCACCTAGGTTGCTTCAACTCTTGGCTGTTGTAAATTGTGCTGCTATGAACATTGGTATGCATAGGTTCTTTTGGATTGGTGTTTCAGGGTCCTTAGGATATACTCTTAACAATGGAGTTGCTGGGCCAAAAGGTACATTCATTTTTCATTTTCTGAGAAAATTCCATACTGTTTTCCATAGTGGTTGTACCAGTCTGCAATCCCACCAAGAGTGAACTAGGGTCCCCTTTTCCCCACAACCTCTCCAACATTTGTTGTTTGTTGCTTTGTTTATGATGGCCATTCTGACTGGTGTAACTGGTATCTCATTGTGGTTTTTATATTGTATCTCTCTGATAGCTAGTAATATTGGGCATCTTTTCATGTGTCTATGGATCCTCTGTATGTCCTCCTTGGAGAAGTGTTTGTTCAAGTCCTTTCCCCATTTTTTAATTGGGTTGGTTGTCTTCTTAGAATGGAGTCATGTAAGTTCTTTGTATATTTTGGAGATTAAACCTTTGTCTGAGGTATCACTGGCAAATATGTTTTCCCAAACAGTTGGTTCTCTTTTTAGAGTTTTACTTTTAAGATGACACACTTCTATAGCTTTTCCCCTAATATAAGAGTTACTTAAAATCCAACAAGTAACAATATATTTTCACATATGCCAGAAGTTTAATACATACACGTACACACTAACAGGTTAAAAGTGTCTCTAACTTGTCTCAGTTTGTTTCAGCTGCAATTTTTAATCATCCACCTGCACAGTTAACCTCTTCACAGACACATTGTTTTCTAGTACTTGGGCCTTCAGTTTTGCAGAATGCTCCATCTGAAAAGATTTAGAAAATGAAAGAAGTGAATGTGAAAGAAATCCCACTTCATAAGGAACAATCTATTATCAGGCTTACTGTCTTTAGCCAATTCTGAGCAGCTTTATACCTGTAGCGTGCAGGTCTCTAGAAAACAGAACACACAAGCAAGTTTCCCACCTCCCTTTTCACTCATCTCAAAAAACACCTACTGCAGGGCATGGAGCAGGTGCCAGAAAGACAGTGTCAATATGCTTAAGTCACAGAGTGAGAATCAAGAGACACTAATAGTGGGCACCTTCAGGACTGGACAATTTTATGTTTACATGTGTTTTCTTTCCTCTGGGTTTCATTACTATTATGAATATAGAATCACATAATCATGTACACATTATCCGGGACAAGATAGATACCTTTACATATCAGGTTAGTAGTTTTTGATGTTGAAATTGATCTGGTTTACACTGGTCTGACACACGCCAAATTGCACATGTATACAGAGTGACCAGCTGAACACCTGGCCTGGCAAAGAGCAGTACTCACCTCATCTTGCAATTGCTCTGGCAGAGATTTCTTGTGAGTTTTGAACTCATGCCCTAACTCATGCCATAACAGGATAACAGCTTTTGCTTTCTTTAATTCTTCCTGAAAATTCACCAGCTCAGGAGATGGCTGTGCTATGCCTAAGAAGGTAAAAAAGCCTGGTGATTACAACCATAAGTTTTCTCATTTTACTTAGTGAAAGCATCTAAAGAGATTTTAAATGGTTCATTCTTTTCTTTATATGCATATAATTAATATTATATTAATTCTATTAAATGAACTAACAGTAATCCTGGTCCAAAAATTTCAGAAGAAAAGAATGTAATGCACGCAAATGCAAACTTCACTACTCTCCTTACTCCTACTCCAAGTAAAAAAATTCATTAACTTGAAAGCCTGCTTCTTTCCTCTACCACACACAGAAGGTGTAGAAGGTAGCCACTGTCGAAACTGGCTCATGACTACTTCAAGGTTCAGTCCCCTCTGTGCATTTGTTTTGGGCATTTGAGGTCCGGGCACGAAGCAGATGGAGTTCCCCCATTTCAGTCATGGGAGGACCTGCTAATAAAGGGTGACTCATGTGAGATAGCCACAAAGGATGGTGGTGTTCCCTGGGCAAGTAATGGGGCCATACTCAGGCCATCCTTGGGCCTAGAGGACCAAGGAGGGACAATTCCCAGAACTGGAGAGAGTGAGCTGTCACAGGCATATATCACTGGTGATAGTCCATCCACAAACTCTGGGGCCTTGCCTGGTAAGAGACACAGGGCCAGCCCAGAGCCACTTGACACCAGTAAAAGGACCTGGTAGAGGCAGATGGGGGTCAGTGGTTTGCAGTGAGAGCATAATGACAAACTTGACCTGACTCTCATCCCTCCTTCCCAGTGCTGAGGGTGTCCTGAGTGGTGAGAGTGAGGGGTCAGCAGTACAATCCAGAGAGGCAGATTTGTACAGTTTAAAAATATTTCTTTTTAGTGACACTACTAATTTGCAATAGCAAGCACAAAGGAAGTAACTTCAAATTGATAATGTTCATTTTATAAAATTTTCCCAATGGAAGCCTCCCTAAGGAGTTTCATAATCATAAACTAACATGAATTTTAAAAAAAACATGAAAATTAAAAGATATATGGTTTAAGAAACTCAAGTTTTCATTTCTACTCTCTTGCATTTGTTGTTTGAGTAGTTTATTTTCTTCCTGAAGCTCTTCTTCCTCATCTTTTAGAAATGAATAGTTGCTCATGTTTTTTGTCTTTTTACTCAGCAGGTGGTTTTGCTTTGTTATTGCCAAACACTGGGCTCTGAGAGACTCAAGCTCAAGCTGGAATCAAAGAAAGTAAAACTTGTCTTTGAGCAATGATTTTACAGCACTACTTACAGAAAAGCCGGCAGGCTGCTTTAGGGCTGGTTATCCCAATTTAATTAAGGCCACTTGACAACAATGTAAGTCATGTTTTAGCCAAGAGTTGGAGCAAGGAACGTTTATCTAACTTTTTACATATATAGAACCCTGTCCTACAAAACAAGTGCTCTGATTAAGATTATCACCAATTTTTTCAAGATGTAAATAAGGTTCCAATACCTGTCAAAGACTCTAGAAATACATGCTTTTAAATATGAAAGGGGGAGGTATCGCAAACTTGCTGTGGGAGATTTCCTTTTCTTTGCATGTCTCAAGTTTGCACACAAAAGTCTTACAAAGTTCTCAAATAGATCTTTGAGACTATAGACTATTTTGTCATTGCCACTTTAAATAATACAAGCTGCAAAAACAATTTTTTGTGCAGAATATATTTAAGTGCCTAAAGTTACAGCTCTGTCCTTTAGATAGCACACCAGAATGAACAGAAATAAAGTAACAGTGGCACATGGAAAATGCATCTCACTTTGTTTTAAACTATAAGACCCTGATGTAGTGACAGGACTTTTTAGCTATTGATGATGGGAAGGAAGAAGAGGCTGTGGTAGAACTAAGGTGTACTGGCTGCCTGCTATGGGGTAGACATATGAATCAGCTCACTGAAGTCCCTCAACACCCATCGAATGTGGGCAATACCCTGATGTTCAAGGATTGTGTCTGGAGGCAAACAAGCAGTAAGGGAGAGACAGGGCATTCAAGCGAGACTTCAGGCCCCTAGGATGTACTCTTTCTATTCTTCCCTAGCAGTCTAAGATTGAAATGAAGAACCGCTGAATTAACTTAAGGAGGGCTATCACCTTGTTAGTCATATAATAAGCAGGCCAAGCACATCAAGATAAATAATATTTAACTGAAACTAAAATTTCATATATTGCCTAACTCTGATTTAAAAAAATCAACAGGCTTAACAATTACCTCAAGTTCTTTCATCCAACTTACAGAATGATTGAGTTCTTCCTTTTTCAAATTAACAGCTATGAGCTCCTCTTGCAAATGTATAGCTTTTTTTAAAGAGAAGCAATCAATTAAACATTATAGTTTGCTAGTGAATATAAAACTAACTTAATGCCCTGGCTGGCATAGCTCAGTGGATTGAGCACGGGCCTACGAACTAAGGGATTGCAGTTCGGTTCCCAGTCAGGGTACATGCTTGGGTTGCAGGCCACTTCCCAGCAGGGGACGCAAGAGAGGCAAGCATACATTGATATTTCTCACCCTCTCTCCTTCCCTTCCCCTCTGAAGATAAATAAATAAAATATTAAAAAAAACTCACTTAAGAATTTATGGCCAATAGATCAGACCTAATGACCAGTATTTCATAATTTAAAATAGGAGTTGTCAGAGTAAAAAAAAGTCAGTAGGACAAGTAAGAAATTGCCCTGTTGCCCAATAGGTGATGAAAAGTTAGTTATAAAAGTCACATATGTGGTGAGCTTCCTTCTGCTACACAAACTAACCTGTCACACTGAGGCAGGAGATAATCAGGAAGGAGGAAACTCCAGAGGTGCCCAGGGCTAAGATAAAGGACATCAATATAGGACAGAGACCCTGTTCTAAGACCAGTTGTTCCTGCTTTCTGGAAAAACACAAATCATGATGACTCATGAATGCACCTTTAGAGATGCAACATGATCCCTGCTTCATTATAATAGCATTATAACAAATTGGCACTGTGCAACCACTTTCTCTGGTTGCCAATGAAGGAAAATCATGGGAGACCACATTGCAGTAGCTTTAAAGTAATATAACTACTTGTACATGAGCAATAAAAGCCTGCCAAAACTAGAGAGGAAATATCTGCCTATCAGACTGGAATCCCACCAGCCCTAGATGTCAATCTCTGCTTGGAGTTGGCCTGCTCCCATGTTCTGTGGAGTGTATTATCACTTACTAAATCTGTTATGTCTCTTTTTTTGCTATAAATTCTGTGTGTTTGGTTCAATTCTTTGTCTGTGATCACCAAGATCCTGGTTACCTGTGCCCACCTGTGCCAAAAGATGAGAAGTTCCTTAAAAACAAAGACTTGTCTTATGAATTTATAGTCACTATTTTGTCATTGCCACTTTAAATAATACAAGTTTGTGTAGATATATCATCAAAAGATAATTTACTGAGTTCAAAATAGTAGTAATTCATAAAAAATATTAGTCTCCACAATACAGTCACAAAGGAGCAGCCACACATAGGGTGACTTTACAGGTCAATATCATATACCCATCCCTCATTTACTCCAAGAATTCCGTTGAAATTTTCACCCAAAGCTCTTGTAACAAGAAGTTCCTAATAATATACTGAAGTGTAAAACACATGGAGATTGAAAAATTATCTAACTTTCCTAGTCCTGGGCTAATGCACACAACAGTTTAAGGGGTTACATGTCAAGTGAAAATATCTTTTTTTTTAATATAATTTTTATTTAATTCTTGTTCATGTACAGGTTTCTGTCTTATATTCCCAACCCTGCCCGCCCCCCGCCCCATGCTCCCCACCTCCCTGCCCTTTCCACGCCCCACCCTTAGTTATTGTCCATGTGTCTTTTATACTTGTTCATGTGAGTCCATTCCCTTTTCCCCTATGATTCTCTCCCCTCTCCCCTGTGGGCCCTGTCAGCCTGTTCGATATATGAGTGTCATTGGTCGTATTTTGCTTGCATGTTTGGTTTGTTTAGAATCCTGTTAATGGTGAGATCATATGATATTTGTCTTTCACCGCCTGGCTTATTTCGCTCAGCATAATGCTTTCCAGTTCCATCCATGATGTTGCAAAGGGTAGTAGTTCCTTCTTCCTTTCTGCGGCATAGAATTCCATTGTGTAAATGTACCATAGTTTTGTGATCCAGTCATTTACCGATGGGCATCTAGGTTGCTTCCAACTCTTGGCTATCGTGAATTGTGCTGCTATGAACATTGGGGTGCATAGGTTCTTTTGGATTGGTGTTTCAGGATTCTTAGGATATACTCCTAAGAGTGGAATTGCTGGGTCAAAAGGCACATCCATTTTTAGTTTTCTTAGAAAATTCCATACTGTTTTCCATAGTGGTTGTACCAGTCTGCAATCCCACCAACAGTGAACTAGGGTCCCCTTTTCCCCACAACCTCTCCAGCACTTGTTGTTTGTTTCTTTGTTTATGATAGCCATTCTGACTGGTGTTAAGTGGTATCTCATTGTGGTTTTAATTTGCATCTCTCTGATAGCTAGCGATATCGAGCATCTTTTCATGTGTCTCTGGATCCTCTGTATGTCCTCCTTGGAGAAATGTCTGTTCAAGTCCTCTGCCCATTTTTTAATCGGGTTGCTTGTCTTCTTTGAGTGGAGTCGAGTGAGTTCTTTGTATATTTTGGAGATTAAACCTTTGTCTGAGGTATCATTGGCAAATATGTTTTCCCAAACAGTTGCTTCTCTTTGTATCTTGATACTGTTTTCCTTAGCCATGCAGAAGCTTTTAATTTTGATGAGATCCCATTTGTTTATTCTTTCCTTTATATCCCTTGCTCTAGGGGACGTATCAGTAAAAATATTGCTGCGTGGAATATCTGAGATTTTCTTGCCAATGCTCTCCTCTAGGGCTTTAATGGTTTCACGGCTTATATTTAAGTCTTTTATCCACCTTGAATTTATTTTGGTGTATGGTGTAAGTTGGTGCTCAAGTTTCATTTTTTTGCATGTAGCTGTCCAGTTCTCCCAACACCATTTGTTGAAAAGGCTGTCTTTACTCCATTTTATGTTATTGCCCCCTTTGTCGAATATTAATTGACTGTAGAGAGTTGGGTTTATTTCTGGGCTCTCTGTTCTATTCCATTGGTCTATGTGCCTGTTTTTGTGCCAGTACCAGGCTGTTTTGATTACAGTGGCCTTGTAATACAGTTTGATATCAGGTATTGTGATCCCTCCTACTTTGTTCTTCTTTCTCAAAATTGCAGCAGCTATTCGGGGTCTTTTCTGGTTCCATATAAATTTTTGAAGTGTTTGTTCTATGTCTGTGAAATACGCCATTGGTACTTTAATAGGTATTGCATTGAATCTGTAAATTGCTTTGGGTAGTATGGACATTTTGATGATGTTAATTCTTCCAATCCATGAACACGGTATATGTTTCCATTTATTTGTGTCTTCCTTGATTTCTTTCTTCAGTGTTGTGTAGTTTTCTGCATACAGGTCTTTTACCTCCTTGGTTAGGTTTATTCCCAGATATTTTATTTTTCTTTTTGCTATATCGAATGGGATTTTTTTCCTGATTTCTGCTTCTGCTGCTTCATTGTTGGTATACAAAAATGCCTTTGATTTCTGGATATTAACTTTGTATCCCGCTGTTATGCCAAATTCATTTATTAGTTCCAGCAGTTTTTTGGTAGAGGCTATAGGGTTTTCCATGTACACTATCATGTCATCTGCAAACAATGCCAGTTTTGTTTCCTCCTTTCCGATTTGGATGCCTTTTATTTCCTTTTCTTGTCTGATCGCTGCAGCTAGAACTTCTAATACTATATTGAATAGAAGTGGTGAAAGTGGGCAACCTTGTCTTGTACCTGATCTTAGTGGAAAAGCTTTTAGTTTTTGCCCATTGAGTATGATGTTGGCTGTAGGTCTTTCATATATGGCCTTTATTATATTGAGGAATGTTCCCTCTATTCCCACCTTGCTGAGTACCTTTATCATAAATGGGTGTTGTACCTTATCAAAAGCTTTTTCCGCATCTATTGATATGACCATGTGGTTTTTGTCTTTGCTTTTGTTTATTTCGTGTATTACATTTATTGATTTGCGTATATTGAACCATCCTTGCATCCCCGGGATGAATCCCACTTGGTCGTGGTGTATGATCTTTTTGATATATTGTTGGATGCGATTTGCCAATATTTTGTTGAGGATTTTAGCATCTATGTTCATCAGTGATATTGGTCTGTAATTTTCTTTCTTTGTTGTGTCTCTATCTGGCTTTGGGATTAGGGTGATGCTGGCTTCATAGAAAGAGTTGGGGAGTTTTCCCTCCTTTTGGATTTTTTGGAATAGTCTGTGAAGAATAGGGGTTAGCTCTTCCTTAAAAGCTTTGTAGAATTCTCCTGTGAAACCATCTGGCCCAGGGCTTTTGTGTGATGGGAGTTTTTTGATTACTTCTTCAATTTCATTTGCTGTTATTGGCCTGTTCAGGTTTTCTGCTTCTTTTTCATTGAGTTTTGGAAGATTATATTTTTCTAGAAATTTGTCCATTTCACCCAGGTTTTCAAATTTCTTGGCATACAGTTCCGCATAGTAATTTCTTACAATCCTTTCTATTTCTGTGGTATCAGTTGTAATCTCTCCTCTTTCATTTCTGATTGTGTTTATTTGTGTCCTCTCTCTTCTTTTCTTAATGAGCCTACTTAAAGGTTTGTCTATTTTGTTTATCTTTTCAAAAAACCAACTCCTGGATTCATTGATCTTTAGAATTGTGCTTTTAGTCTCTATGTCATTTAATTCTGCTTTGATCTTGGTTATTTCCTTCCTTCTACTTGCTCTGGGCTGTCTTTGTTGTTGTTCCTCGAGTTCTTGCAGGCGTTGGGTTAGGTTGTTTGTTTGAAATGTTTCTATCCTCTTTAGGTGAGCCTGTATCGCTATGAACTTCCCTCTCAGGACTGCCTTCACTGTGTCCCATAAATTTTGGGTTGTGGTGAGTTCATTTTCATTTGTTTCAAGGAGTTTTTTGATTTCCTCCCTAATTTCAATCTTGACCCATTCATTGTTCAATAGCCTACCATTCAGTCTCCATGATTTTGGGTGTTTTGGGTTTTTTCCTGTGGGGTTGGTTTCCAATTTCAGTCCCTTGTGATCAGAGAAGATGCTTGGTATGATTTCTATTTTCCTGAAGTTGTTGAGACTGGTTTTGTGTCCTATCATGTGATCTATCTTTGAAAATGTTCCATGTGCGTTTGAAAAGAAAGTGTATTTAGTTTCTTTGGGATGGATGGCTCTATATATATCAATTAGGTCCATTTCTTCTAGAGTGTCGTTTAATGCTGCTATATCTTTGTTGATATTTTGTTTGGAAGATCTGTCCATTTTTGACAGTGGGGTGTTAAAATCCCCTACTATAATTGTGTTGCTGTCAATATCTTTCTTGAGGTCCTCTAGGATTTTCTTTATATATTTGGGTGCTCCTGTGTTGGGTGCATATATATTTATGATGTTAATGTCTTCTTGGTGGATTCTTCCCTTGAGTATTATGAAGTGACCTTCTGGGTCTCTCTTTATAGCCTTTTTTTTGAAGTCTATTTTGTCTGATATGAGGATTGCTACCCCGGCTTTTTTTTCATGTCCATTTGCTTGGAAAATTTGTTTCCATCCTTTCACTTTCAGTCTGTGGTGGTCTTTTGTCCTCAGGTGAGTCTCTTGTAGGCAGCATATGTGTGGGTCATGCTTTCTTATCCATTCAGCTATTCTATGTCTCTTAATTGGTGCATTTAATCCATTTACGTTTAAAGTTATTATCGAAAGGTACTTATTCATTGCCATTTATGTACCTGTGTTCCTCTCTGTCTCTCTCTTTTCCTTCCTTTCCTTAAAGCAGCCCTTTTAGTAATTCTTGTAGAGCAGGTTTTGTGGAGGCGTATTCTTTTAGACTTCTTTTGTCTTGGAAGCTCTTTATTTGGCCTTCTATCTTGATTGAGAGCCTTGCTGGATAAAGCAGTCTCGGTTGTAGGCCTCTGTTTCTCATTACTTGGAATATTTCCTGCCATTCTTTTCTTGCTTGGAATGTTTCCGTTGAGAAGTCATTAGCCAACCTTATTGGGACCCCCTTGTATGTTATTTCCTTTTTCTCCCTTGCTGCCTTTAGGATTTTCTCTTTGTCTTGGAGGTTTGCCATTTTAATGATGATGTGTCTTGCAGTCGGCCTCTTTGGGTTCCACCTGTTTGGGACTCTCTGAGATTCCTGAATCTGTGTGACTTTCTCTTTCCTCAACTTAGGAAAATTTTCCGTAATTACTCTTTCAAGGAGGTTTTCTATCCCTTGTTCTTCTTCCTCTCCTTCTGGTATTCCTATTATTCGGATATTATTACGTTTCATGTTGTCTTGCATTTCTCTTAAAGTCTCCTCATTTTTTCTGGTTCTCTTTTCCATTATTTGGTCTGTCTGGGAGATTCTTTCTATCCTGTCTTCTATCTCACTTATGCGATCTTTTGCCATATTGATTCTATTCTTCATACCTTCTACTGTGTTCTTCAGTTCAGAAATTGTATTCTTCATTTCCTCTTGGCCTTTACTAAAGGTTTCCATTTCCTTTTTCATGTTGGTGTAGTTTGTATAGAGCTCACTGTAGCTCCCCTGTAGTTTCTGGTAGTTCGTTGTAAGCGCTTTGAATTTCCTGATAACCAGTGCTTTGAATTCAGTATCTGATAGTTGGCTTGCCTCTATTTCATCTAACGTTCTTTCTGAGACTTCCTCCTTTTCTTTCATTTGGGGGTTGTTTCTTTGTCTTCTCATTGTTTGTGTTGTTCTTGTTGGCTTCAGCTTCTTAAAGTGGTCTCTTCTGGGTTCCTGGGTTTATGGTGAGAACTTCTGTGGTAAGATGTCTGTGAGATTCAGTGGTGCAGTCTCCTGCAGGTATTTTGGTATTCTTCACTTCCACCTACTCCTCTTTTTGGCTTCCAGCTGGTGAAACCTTTTCTTCTGGTCTCCCTAGCTACAGCAGCCTGAGGAGCTATTAGTGTGGCCTTTCTCTCCTCTCGGTGAACTTAGCTGGTCTCTCCAGTGCCCTCCGAAGATCCAGAATGGTGCCGCTCTCCTGTGCCCCACTGAGAGCAGGTTTTTCCCCAGGCTTCCCAACTCTGGCCTGGCGTGAGGGCACGCACTACCAGCCAGGCTTTCCTGGTCTTGCAGGCTTGGGCTTGGACCCTTCCCAGTGCTGTGGCTGCACACACTGGGCAACTCACAATTCTTCCAAGCTGGCAACCACAGCCTGACTCCCAGTGCTTCTCAGTCTGAGCCCAGCTGGGTAGGGATGAATCTGGCAATTTGCGCTTCCCCAGGGGTCCTGTCAGTCTCGGACAGAGCCCCGAGGCTGTGTGAGCGCCCGCTGGAGTCCCTGGATGAAGTCCCCGGCTGGAGTCCCCTGGTATTGGGAATGCGCACCACTGGGAATGCGTACCACCGGGAATGCACGCCACCGGGAATGCACGGGATTCCCAGACTTCCAAGCTGGTGACCACACTGGATTCTGGATGCTTCTCAGTCTGTGCCCAGCTGGGTAGGGATGGATCTGGTGATTGGCGCTTCCCCAGGGGCCCTGTAAGTCAAGCGCCGCAGTGCCCCGATGCTGTGTGAGGGACCACTGGAGTCCCCAGCTGGAGTTCCCCGGTATAGGGAATGTGCACCTCCAGGAATGTGCGCCACCCAGCTGTCCAAGCCAGCAACTGCAGCCTGCCTTCCCGTGCTTCTAAGCCTGCGGCCAGCTAGGTAGGGAGGGAGCTGGTGACTGGTGCTCTTCCAGGGGCACTGACCATATCCCGAATCTCCCCCGAGACTGTGGGAGCGCCGGCTCAGGCTACTGGGAATGCTGGGGCCCCTCAGTTCCCCAAACTGGCAAACACAGCCTGACTCCACAGGTTATCAGAGTTCTCCAGTTTGCTTCCAATGCCCACTCCTCTCTCTGCCACTACAGGCAAACCGTTCTCTCCTGGTGTTTTCCAATCTGCACCCTGCTGGTTAGAGAGGATGGCGGTGACTAGTTCTCTCATAGAGTTGTCATTGTTGCCCTCCCTCGGCTCTCAGAGATCAGGGCGGCCCTGCCAGGGCCCTGGCGCCGCTGGCGAAGGGCCCGCAGCCTCTGTGCTGTTCCCTCGTACCTTGCTGATCTGAGGTCCGTCTCCTCTTCTCAACCTCTGGTCATTCAGTGTCCACTATACTCTCTGGGGTCCTGCCGTCCCATATGCTGGGTCCCTGTTGGGTGTTCGCAGTGCTCCTCTGCAGAGCAGCCTGGTTTTTCTCCAGCAAGTGAAGGGAAGCGAAATCGTTTGTCCTACTCCGCGGCCATCTTCCTCCAGAGTCCAAGTGAAAATATCTTGAAGCATAAAAATATATTAGAAGTAAAAGAAATAAGGAATTATGTCACAGGGACAGAGAAGTTAAAATACAATTTCCAGAAGTAAAACATGAAGTTTCTCATGTTTAAAACCACCGTTCGATATCACCTCAGACCTGACAGAATGGCTATCAACAAGTGCTGGTAGAGATGTGGAGAAAAAGGAACTCTCACGCACTGCTGGTGGAATGCAGACAAGGGCAGCCATTGTGTAAAACAATGTGGGGGTTCCTGGACAATTTAAAGATTTTTATATATTTACTTATTTCTAGAGAGAGGAGAAAGGGTGAAAGAGAGAAACATCAATGTGTGGTTGCCACCATGTGCCCACTACTGGGGACCTGGCCTGCAACTCAGGCATATACCCTGACTGGGGAATTGTACAGGTGACCTTTTAGTTCACAGGTGGGCACTCAATCCACTGAGCCACACCACTCAGGGCAACATTTTAAGAAATAGTGTTGCCTTATGATCCACCACCAATTCTACTCCTTGGTATATATAAAATGCACTAATTCAAAAAGATATGCACTCCTATATTCATTGCAGCATAACTAGTAACAATTGAGACATGGAAGCAACCTAGATGTCCATCAACAGACTACTGAATAAAGAAGATGTAGTGTATATAGACAATAGAATATTATTCAGCAATAAAAAAGAATGACATCTTGCCATTTGTGAAAACATGTGTGGACCTACAGAGTATTAATGTAAGTGAAAGAAGTCACAAAGATACACAAATGCCATATAATTTAACTTATATGTAGCAATTAAAAAAAAAAGACAAAACAAAACAAAAACAGACCCATAGATAAAAGTAACAAGCTTATGCTTACCAAAGACAAGGGAAGTAGGCAGATAGGGGAAAAATACTCCCATCAGTTTAAGAGTCATTTTTGACATGCTACTTCTCTTATTTAAATATATATATATATATATATGTAAAGTTAGATAAAACTATGCCAATATATCACTGACCTTTGTGACTATACAAAAGGTTAAATGTGAAGATTGAAAAAATGTGGTGAGAAAATTTCTTTTTAAATTTTATAAAATTAAAAGAACCAAAATGTGTAATTTTGTTCTAATAATGAAGTGTGAGCCTTGTATATTTTTTCAGTCTTGAAGAGCCCCAAATCAGGAAGCTAACAATCTGTATCAGAAACCAAAATACAGCTTCCCTCCCCCAAGAATCACCTTTATTTTTCCTTTCCTCTTCAGCCAGTCTGTTAGTTCTGGCGATGTAAGTCCTTTAGCTCTAGTTGGTACCTGAGAATCAGAATGACCGGAAATTAGTTTCTTGTCACTTTCCTGGACAGACCCCTATCCATGTTCGAGCTTAGCTATGGCACCTGGGTGCCAAAGGGCACTGAACATGTCCATAGATATGTCAAGGTCTCTCAGTACTAGGCCAGAGATTCAAATTCTGAATTGACAGGGTCCAGCAAAAGCCCGTGGCAAACCTGTAAAATAGGTCTCCAAACTCATGTTATTATGAGATTGCTGAGAACAATATGATGGTCTGAACTGACACAAAAACGCAAATGAAGTTAAATTTACACTGTATACATCTGACCCTAAATCCCTAAAGATAAGTAGTCAGTCACTTCCAATCCTCCTGCCTTGTCGTCCCCACCCACCTCCCCCGACAGAAGACCTTTTGCCTTGGGGGCTGGATAGTCAAGTGCCAGCACCTTCACATCACTGTCAGCAATACCAGAAGGCACATTCAAGCCCTTTTACTTATCTCCACCATCTGTTACTAGCCGACCTGTGTTCAGAGATGGTCAAAGGAAAGATGTCTCCTGTGGTGAATGTCCTCTATCCTCTGACCTCTGACACATGCCAAAGTCACAAAGGAATAGCCAAAGAATGTAGACAATGGTCTCCATGTGATGTAAACATAGAATACACACTCATTCATTTGTTCCTAAAAGCTTAACAGCTACAGATGCTACTATACAAATATAGTAGCAACAACTACAATGTTGCTACTATATTTGAGGAGGTGACATAGATATGCAGCAGTAACATACATCATTTAAAAATCAATGCATGGAAATGTACTGTATTCTGTTTTATTAGAATTCTTTTAAAGAATAACCTCTAGAAACTTTTGCAAGTACTATTTAATGGATTATCAATGACAGATTATGGACAAGGCAGTAAAAAGGGGCCAATGGTTAAGAAATATCAAAGCACCTCAGATAAGTCATCACTTCACCAAGATTTTTTTTTAAAGATTTTATTTATTTTTCTCTAGAGAGGAAGGGAAGGAGAGAGGGAGAGAAATATCAATGTATGGTTGCCTCTGGTGTGTCCCCTGTCGGGAACTGGACTGCAACCTAGGCATGTGCCCTGACTGGGAATCGAACCGCAATCGTCTGGTTTGCAGGCCTGCGCTCAATCCATTGATCACCAAGATTTTCATTTAGTCAAGAAATATTTAACTGAATACTTACTCTGTGCCACACATTACACTAAGAAGTACAGAGAAAAGTTACTACATGGTATTAATGTCTTTGCATTAAGATATTAGTCACTGAAACACAATAAAATTCAGACTATAGAAAAGCCATGGTAACCACAGCTATTCATCTTTTTCTTTCCCTGTATCTTTTTTTGTTGTTGTTGCTTCACATAGTTCATTTTAGTTTGTTTGTTTTGAATCTGGCTTCGCAGAACCTTGAAGGACTACAAGGCATGTGTTCACTGACAAACACTAGAACCTCTAGATAAAATAATCTGAATTGATAGATACTCCCATCTTAGGAGAAGTACAATAGAATGGAGTAAAAGAACTAAAAGTGGTTTTAATTTCAATTTTATTACTTATGGGAGGTGTAAGCTGAGCACATCACAGAGTGCCTTAAAAATTAAAACAAATTAAAGGCCCTCAACACCTGTTACAGAGGCTGTGGGTAATAACAAACAGAGGATGCTATTCTGTGTACTGTATCTTTTTAGAGCTACCCTAACTTAATCACTCCTGGGAAGAGCTTGACTATCAATGGAAACGTGTGTTTTAAACACTAACTTTCACCATAACATATTAGTCATATCCATTTCATTGGTGTTGTTATGTTTCCAAAAACTCAATTCAAAAACATTAGCTCTTTATAAATTCCGTACAGTTACTTCAGAATTTCATTCTTGAGCTCTGTTCATAGGTCTCTTTTGTACTCTTTATATTCAGTTCCCATATCCTAAGTGAATCACACTTTTATTTTTTTTCTTTTTGTAGTTTCTGGGCCCTGAAATTAGCAAAAATATAAAAAGCAAATTACAAAACCATTATACCTGAAGTAAAGCCTTAGGAGAAAAATAGCATGGGGTTTTAGCTCCAGACTAAAATTGCTATGTGACTGTCACCACTGAGAAGTAAGTAAAAAGAGGCAGAAGACTACTTTATGAACTGACCTCATTAAAGTATGGGTCTGAAGTAGCACATGGAGCTATATGGTGGCACCAGGCTGCAGGGACTGTGAAATTGTCAAGACCAAAGTACATTTTTACAGATTACTCACACTTAAAAATGTTTATAGTTGATAAATTACCACACTCAATTCAGAGGTGAAAGAATAATGTTATTAAGTTACAAAGCAATAAGCCAAATTTAAGTTAGTGTACTTTAGGGCTTGTTTCTTCTTTGACATTGATTCCATGAGATTTAACTGATTAGCCCATAGGTATTAAAGATAGAAGATCTGTTCTGCTATTTTATAATCTAGCGACTGAATATTGAAAAGAGTGTGAAAAGAGAGAGCAAAAGTTAGATGAATCCATCAGAACTTCCGAATACTAAAGAATAAAATGGTATTTAGTGTGCAGCCTTAAGTCAGCCACACATCAGTTCCAGAGAAATCAGGTTCACAGGCACCATCAAACCCAGAGAAGTGCTAGGCAACAAGGACTATCCAAGGAAAGGGTAAAAGTTCCATGTGTTAGCTTCCTCTACTGGCTAATCAGTAAAGCAAAGGAGCAGTAATCTACATTTACTAATTTATGTGCTTAAAAGGGAGGAAGAGTTAGGAGAAGTGGAGTTAAAGTGACGATATAATCATGATAATTCTCCATCCACATTTTGTTACTTTGCTTTTCTCTCTCATGATCAATTTACAACTTCAGTACTGCCAAAAAGAGAGTGAGGTAGGTAGAGAGGAGAAATCAAATGAATCAAGCCATTATATATGAGAACATTCATGAAGAGAGACACAGATCCTTTAATTAAATAAAAGAATCTCTCTGTGTTAACTAGTATCAAAACCTAATGGGAAAGAGAGCTCATTCCTAAACAACATATTGGTGATCTTGCTATTAATCCCAGGTGAGATATAAAGAATGAACTATTTGTAATCACTTAGAAAAAGTACACACACATCACAAGACATAGTTTCACCCAGTAGAAGTCAAGTCAGAGTCCTCATATTTCCTTTGACAGCAGAGCAGGTAGATGTATCTGAAAATCAGTTCCTATATGCACATGCAACAAGTAGATCTGAAGGACTGAATGTAAATGTGCAAGAGGATTTCTTAAACCATTATTAGCTTCTTCAAATTATTTGTCCAATTTTATAGTGGCCTGATGATAGTGGCTAATTCTGCTTTTCACCCCAATGTCTAATATTTCTTTTTTTTATTCATGTTCAGTTATAGTTATTCCCATTTTCCCTCTGTTGCTCTCCCCTAACCCGTCCAAGCGCTGCTTGCAAATACAAACCCAACTCCATTGTCCATGGGTCTTTGAACATGTTCCTTCACTTGACCTTTCACATTTTCCCCACATTATTACCCTCCCTAACTCCCTCTAGTCACTGCCACTTTATTCTTTATTTCCATGAAGCTATTTCTACTTTGCTCATTTGTTAATTTTGTTGATTGGTTTCCACTTATAGGTGAGCTAATAAGGTATTTATCTTTCAAAACCAGGTTTATTGCACTTAGCTTCATACTCTCCAGTTCCATCTATGTTTTCAAGATGGGTAGGAGCTCCTTCTTTCTGTCTGCTTTGTAGTATTCTATTCTGTATTTATACTACACTTTTCTGATTCGCTCATTTACTGATGGGCACAAGACTGTTTCCAGCATTTGGCTATCATAAATAACACTTCTATGAATACTACTAAGGTGCATAGGTTCTTTTGATTTGGTGTTTCAGGATCTTAGGGTATAACCCTCAACAGTGAAATTGTTTTTTAAGGAAATTCCATACTATTTTCCACAGTGAACACACCAGTCTGCATTCCCACCAACAGTGCACTAGGGTTCCCTTTTCTCCACAACCTAGTCAGCACTTGTTGTTTGTTGACTTGTTTATGATGGCTTTTCTGAACTTGGTGAAGTGCTATATCATTGGGGTTGTAATTTGCATCTCTCTGATAGCTAGTGAATTGAGCATTTATTCATGTGTCTATGGGTCCTCTGTAGGTCTTCCTCGGAAAAGTGTCTGTTCAGGTCCTTTCCCCAATTTTATTCGGATTGTTTGTCTTCCTAGTGTGGATTCCTGTTAGTTCTTTATAGATCTTGGAGATTAATCCCTTGTGTGAGGTATCATTAGCAAATATGTCTTCCCATTCTTCTGGTTTCCTTATTATTTTGCTGTTTTCTTGAGCCATGCAGGAGCTTTTTAATTTGATGTAGTTCCATTTGTTTATTTTCTTTATGTCCCTTGACTGAGGAGATATATAGTTGAAAATACTGCTGTGTGAAATATCTGAAATTTTCCTGCCTATGTTCTCCTCTGGTATTTTAGGGTGTTGCGATTTATATTTAACTCTTTTACCCATCTTGAGTTTATTTTTGCTTATGGAATAAGTTTGTGATCAAGTTTTGTTATTGTTTGTTTGTTATTTAAATATATTTTATTAATTATGCTATTACAGTTGTCCCATTTTCTCCTTCACTCCCCACTTCCCTGCACACCCCCTCCCACACACATTTCCCCCTCTTTAGTTCATGTCCATGTGTCATATATATAAAATCTTTGGTTTATACATTTCCCATACAATTCTTACCCCACCCCCCGTCTATTTTCTATGTACCATTTGTGTTATTTGTTCTCTGTACTGTTTTCCTCCCTCTTCCTTTCCCACTCCCCTTTTGATAACCCTCCATGTAATCTCCATTTCTGTGGTTCTGTTCCTGATCTAGTTATTTGCTTAGTTTGTTTTTGTTTTTGTTTTATGTGTGGTTGTTAATAATTGTGAGTTTGCTGTCATTTTACTGTAAATTTTTAAAAAATTATTTATTTTAATTGTTGTTTGAGTACAGTTTTCCATCTTGTACTACCATCTCAGCTCACCCTTGCTGTGGTGCCCACCTCCCTCCTATTTCCAACCCCCTTAGTTTTTATCCATGTGTTCTTTATGCTTATTCCTGTAAAACCTTCTTCCCCCTTTCTCCTGAAATTCTCTCCCCTCTCCTGTCTGGTTCCTGCCAGCCTGTTCTCTATTTCAGTATCTTTGGTTATATTTTGCTTGCTTCTTTGTTTTGTTGTTTAGCTTCCTGATAAAGGTGAGATCATATGGTGCTTTTGTCTTTCACCACCTGGCTGATTTCACTCAGCATAATGCTTTGCAGTTCCATCCATGATGTTGCAAAAGGTAGGAGCTCCTTCTTCCTTTCTGCTGCATAGAATTCCATTGTGTAAATGTACCATAGTTTTTTGATCCAGTCATTAACCGATGGGCATCTAGGTTGCTTCCAACTCTTGGTTATCTTGAATTGTGCTGCTATGAACATTGGGGGCATAGGTTCTTTTGGATTAGTGTTTCAGGGTTCTTAGGATATACTCCTAACAGTGAAATTGCTGGGTCAAAGGGTACTTTCATTTTTAGTTTTCTTATAAAATTCCATACTGTTTTCCATAGTGGTTGTACCAGTCTGTAGTCTCCAAAATATACAAAGAACTCACATGACTCCACTCAAAGAAGGCAAGCAACCCAATTAAAAAATGGGCAAAGGACTTGAACAGACACTTCTCCAAGGAGGACATACAGAGGATCCGGAGACACATGAAAAGATGCTCGATATCGCTAGCTATCAGAGAGATGCAAATTAAAACCACGATGAGATACCACTTTACACCAGTCAGAATGGCCATAATGAACAAAGTAACAAACAACAAATGTTGGAGAGGTTGTGGGGAAAAAGGGACCCTAGTTCACTGTTGGTGAGATCTTGGAAAGTCTAACCTTGTCCTGGGGGTTCCTAAGTTTCTCCTCATTTTTTGAATTCTTGTTTCTTCATTTTTCTCTAGTTGGATATTTCTTTTTTTCATTTGCTCCAAACCCTTGATCTGAGTCACAGTTTCCTTCCCATCATTATTGGTTCCCTGTACATTTTTCCTATTTCACTTAGTGTAGACTTCCTTTTTCATTTAATTAGTGACCAAATTCATCCAATTCTGTGAGCATCCTGATCACCAGTGTTTTGAATTGTGCATCTGATAGGTTGGCTACCTCTTTGTCACTTAGTCATATTTTTCTGGAGCTTTGGTCTATTCTTTAGTTTGGGCCATTTTTTTCGTCTTGAAATGCCTGTTATGTAGTGAGGAACAGAGACTTAAGTAGTCACCAGGCAGGGTAACCTACATCGCTGTGTGGTGGCTCTGTACGTGGGGAAGAAGTCCAAGAGGGAACAATAGCACTTGCTCCACTCTGCTTGATTTCAGTCACTTCCCCCACTTCCCGCAAGCAAATTGCATCCTTCTGATGCTGATTCCCATGTGGTTTGGCTTCTGTAAGTTTTAGGACCCTGTGAATTTCTCCAACAAACTCTACTGTGAGGCTGGGAGTTTCTCCTCACATCTCAACCCCCACAGGTGTTTTCAATCAGTGGTTTGAGGATTTCTTTCCCCACACTGGGATCCTGGGTTGTGTGGTCTGTCTTGCTACCTAGTTTTCCCTGGTTTATCTGCATGCAAATGTGGGACTGGCTGGTCTGCCAGCAGCCTTGTGTGCCATGCCCCTCCACAATCCACTGCTTTGCTGGGTCCTCCAGCTGCCACTTTGCCAAGAGTCCTCTCCAGCTTGGCTGCCCCACTCTGCACCTCCTACCAGTCTGAATGAATGTGTCTTCTTTAACAACTTGGTAGTTAAAGAAGTTGGACTTCTTTAAAGTCAGACTTCCATGCAGTTCAAATTTGTGTCAGCTCTGGTTGTTTTTTCCCTTGTAAATTGTTGTTGTTTTTCTTTTGGTTGTGTGAGGAGGCACAGTGTGTCAACCTACACCTACACCTTGGCCAGAAGTCTGAGGTTTTTTTTTTTTTTTGCATGCTGCTGTCCTGCTCTCCAAACTATGCTGTTTAATTCCACTCTAATTTTGGTTATTTCATTCCTTCTACTTGCCCTGGGCTGTCTTTGTTGTTGTTCCTCGAGTTCTTGTAGGCTTAGGGTTAAGTTGTTTGTTTGAAATGTTTCTATCTTTTTTTGGTAGGTCTGTATCACTATGAACTTCCCTCTAATGACTACCTTCACTGTGTCCCATATGTTTTGGGTAGTTGTGAGTTAATTTTCATTTATTTCAAGAAATTTTAATTTCTACCCTAATTTTGTTCTTGAACATTTTATCGTTTAACAGCATTCTATTCAATCTCCATGAGTTTGAGTGCTTTTGAGTTTTTTCCTTGAGGTTGGTTTCTAGTTTTAATCTCTTGTAGGCAGAGAATATGCTTGATATGATTTCAATTTTCTTGAATTTCTTGAAGCTTATTTGTGTCCCATCTAGTGGTCTATGTTTAAAAATGTTCCATGTGTATTTGATAGAATGTATATTTTGCTTCTTTGGGATGAAAGGTCACATATATACATTGGCTATTCAATCTACTGCAGTATTAAGTGCCAAAATATCTTTGTTGATATTTTATTTGAAAGAGCTATCCATTTTTTACAGTGGGGTTTTAAGAGCCCCTACAATAATTGTGTTGCTGTCAACATATGTCTTGAAGTCTTCCAAATTTTCTTTACGTATTTGGGTGCTCCTATGTTGGGTTCATATATACTTACAATGTTTATCTTTTCTTGATGAATTCTTTTCTTGAATGTTATAAAGTGACTTTCTGGGCCTCTTTTAATGGCTCTTTCTTTTGAAGTCCATTTTGTCTGATATGAGCATTGCTACCCTGTCTTTTTTCTGGCCTATTCGTTTAAATATTTGTTTCCAGCCCTTCACTTTCAGTCTGTGTAGGTCTCTTGTTCTGGGATGGGTCTCTTGTAGGCAGCATATGTGTGGGTCATGCTTTGTTATCCATTCATCTATTTTATAGCATTCGGTTGGAGCATTTAGCCCATTTACATTTAAGGTTTTATCGATAAGTACTTAATCATTGCATTTTTCACATTTGTGTTTCACATTTCTCTCATTTTCCCCCTTTACTTAAAGCAGTTCATTTAACATCTCTTCAAGGTCTGATTGGTGGAGGCATAGACTTCTTAGAAGTCTATTTTAGACTCTTTTTGTCTGTGAAGCTCCTTATTTAACCTTCTATTTTATCTATCTATCTATCTGTCTATCTATCTATCTATCTAATTGTTCTTCAAGTACAGTTTTCAGACTTGTACTCCCATCTCAACCAACACCCCCAGTGATCCCATTTTCCTTCCATTTCCATTCCCCTTAGTTGTTGTCCATGTGTCCTTTACACTAGTTCTGGTAAATTCTTTACCTTTTCCTCTGGAATTCCCTATCCTCATACCCTGTCAGTCTGCTGTCTATCTCAGTGTCTTTGGTTATATTTTGCTTACTTCTTTCTTATGTTGTTTAGCTTCCTGTTAAAGGTGAGATCATATGGTATTTGTCTTTCACCACCTGGCTTATTTCACTCAGATAATCCCTTGCAGTTCCATCCATGCTGTTGCAAATGGTAGTAGCTCCTTCCTTCTTTCTGCTGTATAGAATTTCATTATGTATATGTTCCATAGTTTTTGGATCCATTCATTTACTGATGGGCACCTAGGTTGCTTCCAACTCTTGGCTACTGTAAATTGTGCTGCTATAAACATTGGGTGAATAGGTTCTTTTGGATTGGTGTTTCAGAATTTTTAGGACACAATCCTAGTAATGGAATTGATGTGTAAAAAGGCAGATCCATTTTTAGTTTTCTGAGAATATTTCATACTGTTTTTCATAGTGGTTGTACCAGTCTGCAACCCCACCAACAATGAACTAAGTTCCCTTTTTCTCCACAACCTCTTCAACACTTGTTGTTTATTGCTTTGTTTATGATGGACATTCTGACTTGTGCAAAGTAATATCTCATTGAGGTTTTAATTTGAATCTCTCTGATACCTAGCAATATCGAGCATCTTTTCATGTGTCTCTGGATCCTCTGTATGTCCTCCTTGGAGAAATGTCTGTTCAAGTCCTTTTCCCATTTCTTAATTGTGGTGGTTGTCTTAGAATGCAGTTGTGTAAGTTCTTTGTATATTTTGGAGATTAATTCCTTGTCTGACATGTCATCGGGCAAATATGTTTGCCCATAGAGGAGGCTCTCTTATTATTTTAATACTGTTTTTTTTGGCTGTGCAAAAGACTTTAATTTTGAAGAGATCCCATTTGCTTATTCTTTCCTTTATGTCCTTTGCTCTAGGGGACATATCAGTAAAAATGTTGCTGTGTGAAATACGTGAAAAATTTCTGCCAGTGTTCTGTAGAATTTTAATGGTGTCATGGCATATATTTAAGTCTTTTATCCACCTTGAATTTATTTTGGTGTATGGTGTAAGTTGGTGCTCAAGTTTCATTTTTTTACACGTCACTGTCCAGTTCTCCCAACACCATTTGTTGAAGAGGATATTTTTACTCCATTTTATGTTTCTGCCCACTTTGTTGAATATTAATTGATTTTAGAGAGTTGGGTTTATTTCTGGGCTCTCTTGTTCTGTTCCATTGATCTATCTGCCTATTTTTATACCAGTACCAGGCTGTTTTGATTACAGTGGCCTTGTAATACAGGTTGATATCAGGTATTGTGATCCCTCCTACTTTGTTCTTCTGAAAATTGCAGCTGCTATTCGGGGTCTTATATGGTTCCATATACATTTTTGAAGTGTTTGTTCTATGTCTGTGAAATATTCCATTGGTACTTTAACAGGTATTGCATTGAATCTGTAAATGGCCTTGGGTAGTATGGACATTTTGATGATGTTAATTCTTCCAATCCATGAACACGGTATATGTTTCTATTTGCTTGTGTCTTCCTTGATTTCTTTCTTCAGTGTTGTGTGGTTTTCTGAACACAGGTCTTTTACCTCCTTTGTTAGATTTATTCAAAGATATTTTTTTTTTTGGTTTTTGCTATATCGAATGGGATTTTTTCTTCATTTCTGCTTCTGCTGATTCATTGTTGCTCTTCCTCCCATTCTCAGCTTGGCTGCAAAGAGCAGAACCTTCAGAAGCAGGACCCCTCTGGCCCTCACCAAGAAGAGGCCAGAACAGCCCAGTATTCCAGCCTTTCTGAACCCATTTTGAATCTCAATTTTGTTCTTCAATATATCTGATATCCCTTCCTGCTTTGAATCATCTCCAGGCGTGCTGATCACACACACACACAAAGAAAGGAGTAGATGGAAGTGGAGAACATCAAGATACCTGCAGGAGATGGCACCACTGAATTTCACAAGTATGCTACCACAGAATTTCACACCATAAATTTAGGGAGTCAGAACAGATCAATTTAAGAACCTGAAGCTAACAAGAAGAGTCTCATAAGCAATGGGAAGACAAAGCAACAATGCCCAAATGAAAGTAAAGGTGGAAGTCTCAGAAATAATGTCAGATAAAGAGAGGCAAGTCAGCTATCAGATATTGAATTCAAAGCACTAGTTATGAGGAAATTCAAGGAGGTCACAATGAGGTACCAGAAACTAGAGGGGAGCTACCAGACACTAGAAGGGAGCTACAATGAGCTCTCCGCAAACTATATCAACATCAAAGAGGAAATACAAACTATCAGCAAAGGACAAGAGGAAATGAAGAATATGATTTCGGAACTGAAGAACAGAGTAGAAAGAATGAAAAGAAGGATCGATGAAACAGAAGATCAGATTAGCGAGTTGGAGGACACAGTAGAAAGAATCTCCCAGGAAGAGCAAGAAAGGGAAAAGAGGCTCAAAAAGAATGAAGAGAGACTAAGAGAAATGCAAGACAATATGAAACGTAATAATATCCGAATAATAGGAATACCAGAAGGAGAATAACAAGAACAAGGGATAGAAAACCTATTTGAAAGAGTAATGATGGAAATTTCTCGTAATTTGATGAGAGAAAAAGTTACAAGAATCCAGGAATCATAGAGAGTTCCAATCAAGAGGAACACAAAGAGGCCCACTTCAAGACACACCATCATTAAAATGGCAAAATTCCAAGATTAAGAGAGAATTTTAAAGGCAGCAAGGGGAAAAAAAGGAAGTAACAGACAAGGGAGCCCCAATAAGGTTAGCTACAGACTTCTCAATGCAAACACTCCAAGCAAGAAGAGAATGGCAAGAAATATTTCAAGTAATGAGAACCAGAGGCCTACAACCAAGGCTACTTTACCCAGCAAGGCTCTCAATCAAGACAGAAGGCCAAATAAAGAGCCTCCAAGACAAAAGAAGTCTAAAAGAATATGCCTCCACCAAACCAGCTCTACAAGAAATACTACAAGGACTGCTTTAAGGAAAGGAAGGAAAAGAGAGAGACAGAGATGAACACAGGTACAAAAATGGCAATGAATAAGTACCTATCAATAATAACTTAAATGTAAATGGATTAAATGCTCCAATCAAAAGACATAGAATAGCTGAATGGATAAGAAAGCATGACCCACACATATGCTGCCTACAGGAGACTCACCTCAGGATAAAAGACCATCAAAGAATAAAAGTGAAAGCTGGAAATAAATTTTCCAAGCAAATGATCAAGAAAAAAAGCCGGGGTAGCAAATCTCATATGAGACAAAAATAGACTTCAAAAAAAGGGCCATAAAGAGAGACCCAGAAGGTCACTTCATAATACTGAAGGGAAGAATCCACCAAGAAGACATTAACATCATAACTATATATGCACCCAACATAGGAGCACCCAAATATAAAAGAAAAATCCTAGAGGACTTCAAGAAAGATATTGACAGCAACACAATTATAGCACAGGATTTTAAAACCCCATTGTCAAAAATGGACAGGTCTTCCAAACAAAATATCAACAAAGATATAGCTGCACTAAACAACACCCTAGATAAAATGGACTTGACTGATAAATATATAGAGCTCTTCATTCCAAAGAAGCTAAATACATATTCTTTTCAAATGCACATGGACATTTTCAAAGATAGACCACATGATAGGACACAAAACGATCCGCAACAAATTTAAGAAAATTGAAATCATACCAAGCATTTTCTCTGATCACAAGGCACTGAAATTAGAAACCAACACCACAGGAAAAAAGCCGAAAACACACAAAATGTAGACTGAATGGTATGCTATTAAACAATGAATGGGTCAAGATTGAATTTAGGGAAGAAATAAAAAATGTTTCTGGAAACAGATGAAAATGAACTCACAACAACCCAAAACTTATGGGACACATCAACGGCAGTCCTCAGACGGAAGTTCATAGCAATACAGGCCTACCTAAAGAAGATAGAAACATTTCAAACAAACAACCTAACCCGACGCCTGCAATAACTGGAGGAACAAAAACAAAGACAGCCCGGAGCAAGTAGAAGGAAGGAAATAACCAAGATCAGAGCAGAATTAAATGACATAGAGACTAAAAGCACAATTCTAAGGATAAATTAATCCAAGAGTGGATTCTTTGAAAAGATAAACAAAATAGACAAGTCTTTAAGTAGGCTCATCAAGAAAAGAAGAGACAGGACCCAAATAAACACAATCAGAAATGAAAGAGGAGAGATTACAACTGATACCACAGAAATAGAAGGGATTGTAAGAAATTACTATGAAAAACTGTATGCCAAGAAATTTGAAAACCTAGGTGAAAGGGACAAATTTCTAGAAAAATTTAATCTTCGAAAACTCAATGAAGAAGTAGAAAGCCTGAACAGACCAATAACAGCAAATGAAATTGAAGCAGTAATCAAAAAACTCCCATCACACAAAAGCCCCGGACCAGATGGCTTCACAGGAGAATTCTACAAAGCTTTTAAGGAAGAGCTAACCCCTATTCTTCACAGACTATTCCAAAAAATCCAAAATGATGGGAAACTCCCAAACTCTTTTTATGAAGCTAGCATCATCTTAATTTCAAAACGAGATAGAGACACAAAAAAGAAAGAAAACTTTAGGCCAATATCGCTGATGAACATAGATGCTAATATCCTCAACAAAATATTGGCAAATAGCATCCAACAATACATCAAAAAGATCATACAGCACAACCAAGTGGGATTCATCCCAGAGTTGCAACGATGGTTCAATATACGCAAATCCGTAAATGTAATACACCACATAAACAAAGCAAACACAAAAACCACATGGTCATATCAATAGATGCAGAAAAAGCTTTTGACAAGGTTCAACACCCATTTATGATAAAGGTACTCAGCAAAGTGGGAATAGAGGGAGCATTTCTCAATATAATAAAGGCCATATATGAAAGACTTACAGCCAACATCATATTCAATGAGCAAAACCTGAAAGCTTTTCCACCAAGATCAGAAACAAGACAAGGTCGCCCACTTTCACCACTTCTATTCAATATAGTATTAGAAGTTCTAACCACAGCGATCAGACAAGAAAAGGAAATAAAAGGCACCCAAATCGGAAAGGAGGAAACAAAACTGGCATTGTTTGCAGATAACATGATAGTGTACATGGAAAATCCTATAGTCTCTACCAAAAAACTGCTGGAACTAATAAGTGAATTTGGCAAAACAGCGGAATACAAAGTCAATATCCAAAAATCAAAGGCATTTGTGTATAGTAACAATGAATCAGCAGAAGCACAAATCAAGGAAAAAATCCCATTCGATATAGCAAAAACCAAAAAAATAAAAATCTTTGAATAAATATAATCAAGGAGGTAAAAGACCTGTATTCAGAAAACCACACAACACTGAAGACAGAAATCAAGGAAGACACAAACAAATGGAAACAAATACCATGTTCATGGATTGGAAGAATAAACATCATCAAAATGTCCATACTACCCAAGGCCATTTACAGATTCAATGCAATACCTATTAAAGTACCAATGGCATATTTCACGGACATAGAACAAACACTTCAAAAATGTATATGGAACCATATAAGACCCCGAATAGCAGCTGCAATTTTCAGAAGAACAAAGTAGGAGGGATCACAATACCTGATATCAACCTGTATTACAAGGCCACTGTAATCAAAACAGCCTGGTACTGGTATAAAAATAGGCAGATAGATCAATGGAACAGAACAAGAGAGCCCAGAAATAAACCCAACTCTCTAAAATCAATTAATATTCGACAAAGGGGGCAGTAACATAAAGTGGGGTAAAGATATCCTCGTCAACAAATGGTGTTGGGAGAACTGGACAGCCACATGTAAAAAACATGAAATTCCAGCACCAACTTACACCATACACCAAAATGAATTCAAGGTGGATAAAAGACTTAAATATAAGCCATGACACCATTAAACTCCTAAAGGGGAACATTGGCAGGAAAATATCAGATATTTCACGCAGCAACATTTTTACTCATATGTCCCTTCGAGCAAGGAATATAAAGGAAAGAACAAACACATGGGATCTCATCAAAATAAAAAGCTTCTGCGCAGGTAAAGGAAACAACATTAAAAGAAAAACACAACCAAGTGTTTGGGAAAATATATTTGCCAGTGATACCTCAGACAAAGGATTAATCTCCAAAATATACAAACAACTCACACAACTTCACTCTGAGAAGACAACTAACCCAATTAAAAAATGGGGAAAGGAGTTGAACAGACAATTCTCCAAGGAGGACATTCAGAGAATCCAGAGACACATGAAGAGATGTTCAATATCACTTGCTATCAGAGAGATGCAAGTTAAAACCACAATGATATACCACTTTACACCGGTGAGAATGGCTAACATAAACAAAGCAATAAGCAACAAATGTTGGAGAGAGTGTGGGGAAAATGGGACCGTACTTCACTCTTGGTGGGATTGCAGACTGGAATAACCGTAATGGAAAACAGTATGGAATTTTCTCAGAAAACTAAAATTGGACTTGTCTTTTGACCCAGCAATTCCACTGCTAGGATTGTATCCTATGAACCCTAAGAACAAATGCACCCCAACCCCAAAGAACAAATGCACCCCAATGTTCATAGCAGCACAATTTACAGTAGCCAAGAGTTAGAAGCAACCTAGGTGACTGTCAGTAAATGAATGGATCAAAAAACTATGGTACATAAACACAATGGAATTTTATGCTGCAGAAAGAAAGAAGGAGCTCCTACCTTTTGCAACATCATGGATGGAACTGGAAAGCATTATGCTGAGTGAAATAAGCCAGGTGTTGAGGGACAAATACCATATGATCTCACCTCTAACAGGACGCTAAACAACAAAACAAACAAGCAAACAAAATATAACCAAAGACACTGAAATAGAGAACAGGCTGTCAGTGACCGGGGGGAGAGGGGAGGGAATTTCAGGGGAAATAGGGGAGCAATTTAGAGGAACATATATAAAGGATACATGGACAACAAATGAGAAGGGTGGAAGTGGGAGGGTGAGGGGAGCATGAGGGTGGGACGGGATGGGTGTAATAGAAAACTGTACTTGAAATATAATTAAATAAAAAAATTGGAAAAAATCTGGCTGTAAATTTAACTGTGAATTTTGTCTACCTGGTCAATGAGGAGAGTGCTAGATATATAGGCATTGTCTCAAAGGGCTAACACACAAAAATCTCACTTGCAATTCTTTTACAATAGGCATGGCAGGAACAGCCACTCAGAGATCAGGGTCACACCAGGATACATTCAATTGTGTGGCCTTAAACAGATAACTAAGAGAGCCACCAATGTCCTTGTGTTGACATTCTCTGCTATACAGCTCCCGTATACTACTTCTATATGTGTCATTTTTCCTTGATGGAGTACTCTCTTGTGTGTGTTATCATTATGAAGAGTTGCACAATTTCCATCCGGTCTTCTCCCTCAGGTCCTACCTTGCCAAACTCATACTTAGCTATGGCTTCTGCTGGTGATGACCAGCCTGGGTCTGCATTGCAGTTTTTCCTGAAAAATGTCAAGAAATTCTAAGCATTCTCAAGGTATTCCAGAGACAAACAGAAAGATACTATGTGGTGTGATTTTGAAAGAAAGCTGTTGTACCCAACCAGTGTCATTATTCCTGTGTTTGCTCAGGACCTCTCCACCATGGTATCAGATACATTGACTTTATCATGCCAACCCTTTAAGTTACCACTTCCCCAATCTTGCACATGGTGACGCGATCTGCTGTCAGTGGCTAAACTGAGCCCACACTGCAGTCTTCTGAAAAAAAAAAAAAAGACAAACTTGAGGATTTCCATGCAAACATGGTGAAAGGCAAAAGCACACAAGGAGAGGCTGAGTTCAGTGGCTTTAGCCATGTGATGTCTTTCTGCATGTCTATTTACTATTCTTTACTCTCACCTTACCTCAAAATCTGACCACCCGCAACCTGACTGCTTTCTAGATACAACTCCCCTACAGGTACCACCATCTCTGTGCCAAGCTCTCTATCCACATAGCAAATTTAATCTTTTTTAGCCTTACAGCTGTATTGCCTCCACCTTGACAACTCCCTGGGGCATTGCCTCACCACAAAGTTCCACAGGCTCCATTTGGGTGTAAGCCCACACTCTGTTAAGTAGCCCCAATCTAGCATTAGAACCAAATTTGAATCTGTATCAAATTTCCGAACAACTCTTGCCTCTAAATTGGAACACTGAAAACTTACCTCATACAACTTGTGTATTGCCTAAGGCTTTTTAAGTGACTGAGACTAATGGAAACCCAGCGGGCAGCAGTAGATCTTGAAGTGTTTTGGCCTTTTAAGGCCTGCCTTTGTCTCAATACTGGTGGTAGCTTGCTCTGGTGTGCAGTTTGGTCACTTTTACATGCACCTACATCCATCACAAATAGTTACAAACAATGAATTGTTATTATATGTTAATAGGCCGCTTAGGGCTGGTCATAGATAGGATCTGAACTTTGTCTTGTTCCTTCACCAGAAGCCCCAGAACTAGAACACCCAGTGGCTAGTTTCAGACCACAATAGGGCATAACCCAACTTGTTCCAAAGGTCTTACCCAAAGGGAGATTTTGGCATCTCCTGATAGACAGATTGCAAACTGTGGTTTGGGTAATTTCTCACAGTCAGCCAGCCTGAAAGTCAACTTAACCCATGAAAAAGTCAGTAACAATCAAGATTTGACTATAATGCAAGAGTTATAAATACCACACAAGAGATATTGCAGGGGCATACAAATTCGTTGACCACAAAAGTTGTCTCTGAGTCCCTTAGGAGATATATACTACACATTGAAAAAAAACACAGAGAAACAACAAAAAAATGGGAAGACAAAGACAAATGCCCAAATACGAAGAGACAAAATCTCCAGAAAAAAAAATGTAATGAAATGGATGTAGGTAACTTACCAGAAACAGCATTCAAAGAAAAGGTTATAAGAATGCTAATTTAAAAAAAAAACCTGAGCAAGAACTTGAATTGTAAAAATATAAAAGGACATAAGAGTCATTAAAAAGAAGTAATAAATGGAGAATACAACAGACATAAAAAACACACTAAAAGGAATCAACAGCATATTACATAAAGCAGAGGATCAAATCATAAATTTGGATAAGTTAGCAGAAAATACCCAGTCAGAATCACAAAGAAAAAAAATAAAATTAGGTTAGTTCAAAGGATCAAAATTGGCAGAGGAGTGAGTGGAATTTACACAAACCTCCTAACAAGACCAGTGTAGAATTATAACTAAATTGTGGAGAAATCACCTGGAACCAACAACTGAACAGTAGGAAGACATAGCTTTATAACCACAGACAGACAGAAGAATCAGCTTCAGCATTATCTGACATTAGTGGAGATATGGGAGGGTTGGCTGGGCACCTACAAGCAGCAGCTGAAGGGCCACAGGGATATTTAAGCAGCTGGTTGGGTTCCCCTGAGAGGTGTAGGGTCTAAATCCTACAGTGAGATTCCCCAGCCTAGACTACCAGAGCTCAAAAAGTACACAGATAACATTCAGCTGCAATAAGTAGCAGAGTTGCTGTCTGCCAGAGAAGAATGGCTGCAGACTCAAAGAGCCATTTAAAAGTCCAATGAATAAATTTTAATCTGCAGCCACTTACCTGGGTTCTAGAAAAGAGTGGGGAGGGACAGGGTGGTCTAGAAGTACTTGAGGAGAGTCTTGGGACAGCAGCTTTGGGGAGAGCTGAGAGAGTAGCTGCTGAGATCCCAGTGCTATCATTCTCCATAGACACCAGCCATCCTGCTCAGCTCTGACCACTCCCCTCCAAGTGGCAGCAGCCTGAGGGCAAACAATACCCCTGACCCAGCAAAGTTTATGCCCCATACCGTGGTACTTGAGCCTGACTGCTGAATGCAGAGTGACTATATTAACAATTGAAGGAGTCAGCCACAAACAGTAGATCCCTGGCAGTCTCAAACAGGCTGCCTGTGGCCAGACATGGTCACCATCTGATACCACCAGAAAGAAAGCAGACCCAGAAAGAAAAAGCGGTGGTAAAAATTAGCTGCTACTGAGATGAAATTCACCATGGTCTTCTCCATGATTTGCAATATTTTCTTTTCTGCATAACTTTTTAATATTCTTTTCTTGTTCTTCAAGTTCGTGCATATTGTCACTAGGCTTTATATGATAGTTTATTCTGTTCACATATTTTGCCCCTCCTTTCTCTTGGCCCATTTTACCTTCTTTTTTCTCTTATCATTTTTGTTCTAAATTGTATTTTCTTTCTTGCCAACTTGTTTCCACTTCTTATTCTTACTATTTTTCCCCAGTCTAGCCTCTCAAACCAACTTGCTTGTCAATGGTCATTTCACATTTTTTCTCCCTCTTAAAATACCCACATTCTCTCTCTCTATGTTTCACAATCTTTGCTCATTGATTGTAAATAGGTTAGTTGTTTTTGTATTTTTTTCAATTTCACATTTACCTCTGTACAGTAAGTGCAAACAGTCTGACTTCCTCACCCAGGTGTCTGGGTCACTAAGGGAATAAGTGTTCCCATAACCTTGAAGGGGCCTAGTAAGTATGTTCTCATAGCCTTGAGACTGGGTCTGATGAGTTGTTCCCATAACATGAAGAGAGCTCACATGCACAGAATTGCTATGTTATATAATGTGGCATTTTCCTGGTTTTGTTCCCCTCTAGTAGTTAAAAAAGTAGAGGCTTCTCACTAGTTAGATGCATGCAAGGGGACAGGGGCCACAATGGGTGCCACTCTGTGAAGCAAGGACTATGCCATGTGCCATGCAGATACATGCAGGTAGACACACATCTTTCAGTGTACGTAGCTCACCCATCCATGAATAAACATATGCCTGACATCTCAATAGCTCTGCAACTATTTTTCCATCTGCATGAATACCACGAACCTCAGTGGTGTTGAAGTGTCACAACACAAGATCTTCACTAATTTTGTATTTCAAATCTAAATTTTTTCTGTTCCCCTATCCTACTCTTTTTTAATCTCAAATTTAAATTTTTCTTGTCTTAGCCTGTTTTATATTTTTATTTTCCCCTTTCATCCTGCTCTTTTATTCCTCACTTTTCCCCTTTTCTTTTCATCTCAAATTTTAATTATTCTTTGTATTAGCCTGGTGTTCATTCCTATCACTTAGTATTTCCTCTCCCTCTATCATCCTAAAATTGCTTTCCTTGCCTGTAAACATTTCTTAAGCTATTCTTTCCTTCTTTCCCCCCTCTTATTACCATCTCATGTGTATTAATTTTAGCTCATTTGTTGTTGATAGTGCTATGGTAGAATTTCTCTCCAATTTTTCCCCTATGTCTTAAATTATTTATATACTTTTTTCCTGGATGAGAGAAAAAGTCACATAAGTCCAGGAAACACAGAGGTTCCAATCAAGATGATCCAAAAAAAGCCCACTTCAAGATACATCCTAGTTAAAAACACAAAACTCAAACACAAAAAGAGAATTTAAAGGCAGCAAGGGGAAGCAGGAAGTAACATATAAGGGGGTGCAGATGAGGCAAGCAGATGATTTTTCAAGAGAAACACTATAAGCCAGAATGGAATGGCAAGAAATATTACAAGTAATGAAAAGCAAAGGCTGGCAACTAAGACTACTTTATCCATTTAAGGCTCTCGTTTAAAATAGAAGGCAAAATAACAAGTTTCCCAGAAAAGAAGTCTAAAAGAATACATATCCACCAAATCAGCACTGCAAGAAGTGCTAAAGAGACTGTTTAAGAAGAAATTTCTTTTTTGATGAGGAAAAGAAGTGAGAGAGGTACAGGTACAAAGAAGAAAAATGGCAAGGAATGAAAACCTTAAATGTAAACAAAAAAAACCTCCAGTCAAAAGCTATGGTTTATCTCTGAGGGGTGTGGCTCAGAGCATAGGCCTACAGTCCAAAGGGCCACTGGATGGCTTCCAATTCAGAGGCACATGCCTGGTCCATATCCGTGGTAGGGGATGCATGGTAGGCAGCCACATTGATGTTTATCACGCTTTCTTTCTCCTTCCATTGCCCCCTCTCTAAAAATAAATAAATAACATCTTTTTTTCTTTATTTTTAATTTAATTCTTGTTCAAGTACAGTTTTCCATCCCAACCCCCATCCCAGCCCAACCCCCACCCACGTGCTTCCCACCTCCCTCCCATTTCCACCCCCTCAGTTGTTCTCCATGTGTCTTGTATACTAGTTCAAGTGAATGCTTCCCCTTTTACCCTGAAATTCTCTCCCCTCTCCCCTCTGGTTCCTGTAAGCCTGTACTGATTTCAGTGTCCTTGGTCATATTTTGCTTGCTTATTTTGTTGTTTAAGTTCCTGTTAAAGGTGAGATCATATGGTATTTGTCATTCACTGCCTGGCTTATTTCACTCAGCATAATGCTTTCCAGTTCCATCCATGATGTTGCAAAGGGTAGTAGCTCCTTTCTTTTTTAAAAAATTTTTATTTAACTCTTGTTCAAGTACAGTTTTCTTTCTTGTATTACCAGCCCTGCCCCCACCCCCATCCTTCTTTCTTTCTGCTGCATAGAATTCCATTGTGTAAGAGTACCATAGATTTTTGATCCAGTCATTTACCAATGGGCATCTGGGTTGCTTCCAACACTTGCCTATTGTAAATTGTGCTGCTATGAACATTGAGGTGCATTGGTTCTTTTGGATTGGTGTTTCATGGGTCTTAGGATATAATCCCAGCAGTGAAATTGCTGGGTCAAAATCGGAGAAAATTTTTGGAGAAAATTTCATACTGTTTTCCATAACAGTTGTTCCAGTCTGCAATCCCTCCAAGAGTGAACTAGGGTCCCCTTTTCCCCACAGCCTCTCCAATATTTGTTGTTTGTTGCTTTGCTTATGATGGCAATTCTGACTGGTGTTAAGTGGTATCTCATTGTGGTTTAAATTTGCATCTCTCTGATAGCTAGCAATATTGAGCATCTTTTCATGTGTCTCTGGATCCTTTGTATGTCCTTCTTGGACAAGTGTTTGTTCAAGTCCTTTGCCCATTTTTAATTGCATTAGTTGTCTTAGAGTCAAGTTGTGTGAGTTGTTTGTATATTTTGGAGATTAAAACTTTATCTGAGGTATCATTGGCAAATATGCTTTCCCAAACAGTTGGTTCTCTTTTTATCTTAATGTTATTTTCTTTAGCTGTGAAGGAGTTTTTATTTTAATGAGATCCCATTTGTTCTTTCCTTTATATGCCTTGCTCCAGGGGACATATCAGTAAAAATGTTGCTGTGTGACATATCTGAGATTTTCCTGCCAATGTTCTCCTCTAGGACTTTAATGGTTTCACAGCTTAAATTTAAGTCTTTTATCCACCTTGAGTTAATTTTGGTGTATGGTGTAGTTGGTGCTCAAGTTTCTTTTTTTTTGCACATAGCTGTCCAGTTCACCCAGCACCATTTGTGGAAGAGCCTATTTTTTAGCAGTTCTTTTTAAAAAATATTTTATTTATTTATTTATCTTTAGAGGGGAAGGAGAGAGAGAGAGAGAAACATCAATGTATGATTGCCTTTCATGCATCCCCTAATGGGAACTGGCCTGCAGGGAACCAGCCTGCAACGGGGGCATGTGCCCTGACTGGAAATCAATCCAAGATCCTCTGGTTCACAGGTCACGCTTAATCCACTGAGCTACACCAGCCAGGGCTGAAGAGGCTATTTTTATTCCATTTTATGTCACTGCCAGCTCTGTCAAATATTGACTGTAGAGAGTTGGGTATATCCTATTTGTTTCTGAGAGTTGGGTATATACTATTTGCCCATAGGATATATCTGGGCTCTCTGTTTTGTTGTATTGGTCTATGTGCCTGTTTTTATGCCAGTACCAGGCTGTTTTGATTACAGTGGCCTTGTAATATAGTTTGATGTCAAGTATAGTGATCCCTCCTACTTTGTTCTTCTTTCTCAAAATTGCGGCTGCTTTTCGGGGTCTTTTATAGTTCCATACATATTTTTGAAGTGTTTGTTCTATGTCTGTGAAATATGCCATTGGTACTTTAATAGGTATTGCATTGAATCTGTAAATTGCTTCGGGTAGTATGAACATTTTGATGATGTTAATTCTTCCAATCCGTGAACATGGTATTTGTTTCCATTTGTTTCTGTCTTCCTTGATTTCTTTCTTCAGTGTTGTGTAGTTTTCTGCATACAGGTCTTTTACCTCCATGGTTAAGTTTATTCCCAGATATTTTATTTTTGTTTTTGCTATATTGAATGTGGTTCTTCTTGATTTCTGCTTCTCATGATTCATTGTTAGTATACAAAAATGTCTTTGGTTTATGAATACTGACTTTGTATCCTGCTGTTTTGCCAAATTGGTTTATTAGGTTGAGCAGTTTTTGCGTAGAGTCTATAGGATTTTCCATGTACACTGTCATGTCATCTGCAAACAATGCTAATTTTGTTTCCTCCTTTCTGATTTGGATGCCTTTTATTTCCTTTTCTTGTGTGATTGCTGTGGCTGAAACTTCCAATACTATATTGAATAGAAGTGGTGAAAGTGGACAACCTTGTCTTGTTTCTGATCTTAGTGGAAAATATTTTAGTTTTTGCCCATTGAGTATGATGTTGGCTATAGGTCTCTCATATATGAACTTTATGATATTGAGGAATGCTCCCTCTATTCCCACTCTGCTGAGTGTTTCTATCATAAATGGGTGTTGTATCTTATCAAAAGCTTTTCTCCCATCTATTGCTATGATCATGTGATTTTTTCTTTGCTTTTATTTATGTGATGTATTACATTTACAGATTTGTGAATATTGAACCATCCTTGCACCCCAGGAAGGAATCCCACTTGGTCATGGTGTATGATCTTTTTGATGTGTTGTTGGATGCGATTTGCCAATATTTTGTTGAGGATTTTAATGTCTATGTTCATCAGTGATATTGGCCTGAAGTTTTCTTTCTTTGTTGTGTCTCTATCTGGTTTCGGATGAACATAGGATGAACATCTTCAATTAGAATGATGCTGGCTACAAAATAGGAGTTTGGGAGTTTTCCATCATTTTGGATTTTTTGGAATTAGTCTGTGGAGAATAGGGGTTAGCTCTTCCTTAAAAGCTTTGTAGAATTCTCCTGTGAAACCATCTGGTCCAGGGCTTTTGTGTGATGGGAGTATTTTTATTACTGCTTCAATCTTGTCTGCTGTTACTGGTCTGTTCAGGCTTTCTACTCCTTCTTCACTGAGTTTTGGAAGATTGTGTTTTTCTAGAAATTTGTCCATTTCACCTAGGTTTTCAAATTTCTTGGCCTACAGTTCTGCATAGTAATTTCTTACAATCTGTCCTGTTTCTGAGGTATCAGTTGTAGTCTCTCCCCTTTCACTTCTGATTTTGTGTATTTGGGTCCTTTCTCTTCTTTTCTTGATGAGCCTACTTAAAGGGTTGTCCACTTTGTTTATCTTTTCAAAAAACCATCTCCTGGATTCATTGATCCTTAGAATTGTGCTTTTAGTCTCTATGTCATTTAATTCTGCTCTGATCTTGGTTATTTCCTTCCTTCTTCTTACTCTGGGCAATCTTTGTTGTTGTTCTTGAAGTTCTTGAAGGTGTAGAATAAGCTTGTTTGTTTGTTTGAAATGTTTCTGTCTTCTTTAGGTAGGCCTGTATTGCTATGAACTTCCCTCTGAGGACTGCCTTTGATGTGTCCCATAAGTTTTGGGTTGTTGTGAGTTCATTTTCGTTTGTTTCCAGAAACATTTTGATTTCGTCCCTAATTTCATTTTTAACCCATTCATTGTTTAATAGCATGCCATTCAATCTCCATGATTTTCAGTGTTTGGGGTTTTTTTCCTTTGGTGTTGATTTCCAGTTTCAGTCCTTTGTTGTCAGAGAAAATGCTTGGTATGATTTCAATTTTGTTGAATTTGTTGAGGCTCTTTTGTGCCCTATCCTGTGGTGTATCTTTGAAAATGTTCCATGTGCATTTGAAAAGAATGTGTATTGAGCTTCTTTTGGATGAAGTGCCCTATATATATCAGTTAAGTCCATTTCATAGGGTGTTGTTCAATGCCACAATATCTTTGTTGATATTTTATTTGGGAGATCTGTTCATTTTTGACAGTGGGGTATTATTTTCTGTATCTATCTGGGTGCTCCTTGTTGGGTGCATATATATGTACAATGTTAATGTCTTCTTGGTGGACTCTTCCCTTGAGTATTATGAAGTGACCTTCTTTATCGGTCTCTCTTTATGGCCTTTTTTTGGAGTCTATTTTATCTGATATTAGAATTGCTACCCCGGCTTTTTTTCTTGTCCGTTTGCTTGGAAAATTTGTTTCCAGCCCTTCGCTTTTAGTATGTGTAGGTCTTTTGTCCTGAGGTGGGTTTCTTGTAGACAGCACATGTGTGGTAATTTTTTCTTATCCATCCAGATATTCTATATCTTTTTATTGGAGCATTTAATCCATTTACATTTATGTTTATTATTGATAGGTACTTATTCATTGCCATTTTTGTACCTGTGTTCATCTCTGTCTCTCTTTTTTCCTTCCTTTCCTTAAAGCAGTCCTTGTAGTATTTCTTGTAGAGCTGGTTTGGTGGCAGCATATTCTTTTACATTTCTTTTGTCTTGGAAGCTCTTTATTTGGCCTTCTGTCTTGATTGAGAGCCTTGCTGGGTAAAGTAGGCTTGGTTGCAGGCCTCTGGTTCTCATTACTTGGAATATTTCTTGCCATTCTCTTCTTGCTTGGAGTGTTTTCATTGAGAAGTCAGTAGCAAACCTTTTTGGGCTCCCTTGTCTGTTACTTCCTTTTTCTCCCTTGCCGCCTTTAGGATTCTCTCTTAATCTTGAAATTTTGCCATTTTAATGATGGTGTGGGCCTCTTTGTGTTTCTCTTGAATGGGACTCTCTGTGATTCCTGGATTTGTGTGACTTTTATTCTCATCAAATTAGGGAAGTTTTCCATCATTATTTTTTCAAGTAGGTTTTCTTTTTGTTTTCCTTCCTATTCTTCTTCTGGTATTCCCATTATCCAGATATTTTTATGTTTCATATTTTCTTGCATTTCTCTTAATCCCTCCTCATTCTTTCTGAGCCTCTCTTGCTTTTCTTGCTCTGTCTAGAGATTCTTTCTACTTTGTCCTCCAGCTCACTAATCTTATCTTCTGCTTCATAGATTCTACTTTTCATACCTTCTACTGTGTTCTTCAATTCAGAAATTGTACTCTTCATTTCCTCTTGCCCCTTACTGATAGTTTCTATTTCCTTTTTCATGTTGATATAGTTTATGGTGAGTTTGTTGTAGCTCCTCTGTAGCTTCTGGTAGCTCATTGTGAGCTCTTTGAACTTCCTGGTAACCAGTGATTTGAACTGAATATCTGGTAGGTGACTTGCCTCTGTTTCACCTAACATTCTTTCTGTGACTTCATCCTTTCCTTTCATTTGGGGGTTGTTTGTTTTGTCTTCTCATTTTTTTGTGAGTCTCTTCTTGTTAGCCTCAGCTTCTGAAAGTGTTCTGTTCTGACTCCTTTTATGTAGTGAACTTATGTGGTGAAATGCCTGTGAAAAATCAGTGTTGCAGACTACTTTGGTTATCCTGGTGTGCTCTGCTTCCACCTACTGCTTTTCTTTTTTTTTTTTGTGATCAGTTGGAGGGGGAGTCAAGGTGGTTTATGGCAGCAGGAGAGTATTCTGTGATATTTACAGCAACAGCTGGTAGAGAAGAGATAGGTGATGCCCTGGCTATGTACAGAGATAAGTACAATCTCAAACCCCAGTAGCTCCTTTTTAGAAAAAAAATGGAAGGAAGATAGGTCTCTTGTTGGGGAGGGAAGGTTTGTGATTTGGATCTAGAAAGGAGTGAGGTTGTGGGAGGTCAGATTCTGAGGTAAGTTGAGAATAAAGTATAGTAAATACGTGTAGTGTGAGAGAGAATAGAGTTAATCACTACAGAATTATAGTTCAAGCAACAATGTAGTGGACTAAGAACTGGGGGCTGTTGTTGTGTAGTATTTACAATAGTATGTAGTAGCTATTATTTACAACAATATTGGAGCAAAAATCATATGGCAGAATCTATGATATACCAAAATTAGGAGTATTGGATGTTCAATAGTGTGCTAAGTGGGCAACGGGAATTAGAGGACAGTAAATTAGCAATACAGTATGGTTGAGGGGACAGGGAAACCTGTCAAGTAATACAATATATCCAGCCAAGGAAAAGAAGACTATACAGAAAGAGAGGGAATACAGAGATACCATTAAAATAAAAGATGTAAGAATAATGTCAAAATAATGAAAAAAATGCACATATGCAGTAACTTGTAGTTTTTCTGTTATAGCAAAGTAAATTTTGTCTCTCTGTTTCTACTGTTGGGGTTCTCCCTCTTTGTGTCCAACTCTGGTCTTTTCACCTTTCCAAGTCTTTTGTCTCACTTGAGGGGGAGAGGGACAAAAAGAAAGAAAAAAGGTAAAAAAAAGAAAGAAAAGATCAGCAGATGGTAGGGAAAAGTGGTAGGTTTGGAAAGAAAGGAAGACAAAATAAAACAAGAAAGCAGAAGAGAGAGGGTAAAAGTACTGAAAGATAAAAGAACAATAAAGTTAAAGAAGTAAAAGATTATTTAAAAACAAACAAAAAAACCAAAAAATTAAATAAAAAATAAAAACAAAACAAAAACCAAAACCACCTGTTGTTGATTTCCAGCTGGTCATACCTTTTCTTCTGGTCTCACTAGCTGCAGCAGCCTGAGGGGCTATTACTGTGCCCTTTCTCGTGTCTCAGTGAACTCAACTGGTCTTGCCAGTGCCCTCCCAAGATCCAGACTGGCACTGCTCTTCAGCGCCCCAGTGAGAGCAGATTTTTCCCCAGGATTCACTGTCCTGGCCTGGGGTGAGGGCGCTAGCTCCCAGCCAGGCTTTCCTGGTCTCACAGGCTTGGTAGTGGACCTTTCCCAGTGCTATGGCTGAATTCACAGGGCAATGGTGAATTCTCCCAAGCTGGCAACCATGGCCTGACTCCTGGGCTTTTCAGTCTGCGCCCGGGTGGGTAGGGAGGGAGCTGATGACTGGCTCTCTTCCAGGGGCTTTGCTGGCAGCCCATGACTCCCAGAGACTGTGGCAAACCCGACTCAGGCCCTTTGCTCCAAGGAATGCATGGGGGACTCTCAGTTCTCCCAAGCTGGCAACCACAGCCTGACTCCCTGGGTTATCAGAGCTCTCTGGTTTGCTTCATAATGCCCACTCCTCTCTCTCCCACTACAGGCAAACCTATCTCTCCTGGTGTTTTTCAATATGCATCCAGCTGGGTATGGAGTGTGCTGATGACCAGCTCCCTCCCAGGGTCATTGTTGCCCGCCGTTGGCTCCCAGAGACCAAGGCAGACCGGCCAGGGCCCTGCTGTGGCCAGGCGGGAGAATAAAGGATAGTAAATAGGTGTAGTGTGAGAAAGAATAGAGTTAATCACTACAGAATTATAGTTCAGGCAATTATAGGAAGGCCTGCAGCCTCTGTGCTGTTCCCTAGTACCTTGTTGACCTGTGGTCCTCTCCTCTCTTCAACCTCTGGTCATTCAGTGTCCACTACACTTTCTGGAGTCCTTCATGTCTATATGCTGGGTTGTCATACATGTCTATATGTTGGCTATCCACTGTGCTACTCTGCAGACCAGCCTGGTTTTTCTCCAATGTGTGGAGGGAAGCAAAATCCTTTGTCCTACTCCACCACCATCTTAAAACACTCCCCCCAAATAAAATCTTTTTAAAAAGAACAATTCAAAGGATTAATAAATCCATGACCTAGTTCTTTGAAAACCTAAACATAATTGAAAAACTTCAGCAGTATCATTAGGGAAAAAAGATAGGAGCCAAATAAATACAGTCAGAAATGAAAGGAGATATTACCTCTGATACCGCACAGATACAAAGGATTGTAAAAAGTTACTACAAACAACTGTATGCCAAGAAATTTGACAATGTGGATAAAAAGAACAAATTTCTAGAAACACATACTCCTTCAAAACTGAAACAAAAAGAAGAAAAAGCCTGAACAGACTAATAGCTAGTGAAATTGAAGCAATAATAAAAAACCCCCAGCATCATCCTAATCCCAAAGATAAAGATATGACAAAGACAGAAAACTACATGAGAGGCTGGGAAGATGGCACCGGAGTAGGAAGGAGCAGATTCCAGCTCCCGTGCATGTGGGAGAAAATCCTGGCAGATGAACTGAGGAACAGAGCCACCAACCAATGGTTCCCCAGCATTTATGAAATTAAGAGACCTGAGATTGTGACGGACACTGAAGGACCAGACAGGGGCAGGTTAGTGGGGTCTCAGGGACTTGAGTAAAGACAAGAGTGGAGGTGGGGGCCAGTGCCTGTGGCCAGGGGGCCCCAGTGGCTGCTGCCGACCCGGTTGGGGTCCAGAGGCATCAGTCTGGGACTGGCGCTGGAGGCGTCTGCCACGGGAGCCCGGGCACCCAGTGGCCTCGGTAGTGGACCAGCACCGGTCATCAGTTCCCTCCCTCCCCGTCTAAGCAAGGCTGGGCAACACCAGGCAGAGACCTGTTTGCTTGAGTATACAGAGAGGGTAACAAGGACAAAGGGCCATGTTCAACTGTGGACTCTGTGGGCACCAGCCCCAGAGAATTGAGGGGAGCATTGTCGTCACGGGTCTGCTTGGGGATTGGGCTAGGCTGAGAGGCTGGCTTTCTGAAGAAGTTGTTTTTCCGAAAGCAGACTGAGGTGTTCTCCTAGCACGGCAGCTTGGCTTGCATCCCAGGCCCTCAGGCAGCGATCTGGAGGAGGGGTGCCAGCATTTGAGTCCTGCCACAGGACTGGGAAGGACCATGACAGATCCCAAGGGACCCAGGCAGCCTGGAGGGTGTGCAGGCGCCCGCACCCCAGTCTGGTAGCCTGGCTGGGGCGCATGCATGGGCACCTGCACCGCAGCACATAGAGAGGTCCTGTTGCAACGAGAAAAACCGGTTTGGAAAGTTTGAAACCAACAAAAGAAGGTTTTGGGGATTTTGTTGTTGTTTTGTAATCTATTTTTTAATTTTATTATTTCTTTACCTTTCAATACTTTGTTTATCTCCTTTCTTTTTTCCTGTTTTAGTCCTTCTTCCTTTCTTCCCAAACTTATCACTTTTTCTTCCCTCCTTCTACCTTTTTTTTTGTTTGTTGCTTTGTTTTCTTTTACCCACAAGAGATACAAACAACTGGGAACTGTGAAAAGACCACAGTGGGCCCCCAAAAGGGGGCATCCAACAGTAGAGACAGAGAGACAAATTTCACTTTACTATAGCAGAGAAGCCACAAGTTGCTGCATATTCATATTATTTTTCACTATTCTCACTTTATATTTTAATAGTCTCTTTGGATTCCTCCTTTTTCTGTATAGGTTACTTAGTCTTGGCTTGTTATATTGTATTATTTGACAGGTTTCCCCTATTCTTTCCTCCACAGCACATTGCTAATATTCTATAATTTACACCACTTGTTTTCCTTTGGCACACTACGCAAAGCTCTATACTCCTTATTCAGACAGATCACATAGAGTCTGACATATGATTGTTGCTCTAATATTATTGTAGATAATAGCTGTCCTATACAACTGTAAATACTTCACAACATATCTTCTGATCTTACCCACTTTACAGGTTCCTGAATTCTATTACTGTAGTGATTAACTCTACTTGCTCACACACTACAGCTAGTTACTATTCTTTACTCTCAGCTACCTAAAACCCAGATCCCCCACAACCTCACTGCTTTCTAGATCCACCTCAAAAGCCTTCCCGACCTAACAAGAGAGTTATGTTTTGTCCATCCTTTCTTAAAAGTGGAAAGGTAGGTTGAAGATTACAGTTAACACTATATATAGCCTAGAGAGTTTCTATTTCTTTTCTACCAGCTGTGACTGAAAATATCATAAAATACCCTCTGCTCTCATAAATCATTTTACCTCCCCCTCCAACTGATCCTCTCCCACACACACACAAAAGAAGTAGGTGGAAGCGGAGAACATTAAGATACCTGAAGGAGACTGCACCACTGATTTCACAGGAATTCTACCACAGAAGTTTACAGCATAAACCCAAGCAGTCAAAGAGATCACTTTAAGAAGCTGAGGGTAACAAGAAGAGTCTCACAAACAATGGGAAGACAAACAAACAATCACCAAATGAACGAAAAGGTGGGAGCCTCAGGAAGAATGTTAGATGAAACAGAGGCAAGTCAGCTATCAGATATTGAATTCAAAACACTGGTTATCTGTGGGAGCCCGCCAGGCCGCAGGGGACCAAGGACAGAGCCCCCACTGTGAAAATAGTGGTGGGACTTGGTTTCTGGTCCCTGGAGCCGGCGGGTATCTTGACATCTTCCGGACCTTCTCCTTCTCAGCCTTGAAGGAAAGAACAAGATCTTGGCATATGCGTCATGTTCCAAGGAAGTGATAGTAATGAGGACACTGCTATCTTTGGGCTCATGTTCTCAGGATATGAGAACATCTTGCCCTCTTGATAGCCTTCAGGAATGTACAAACTTTTGTAAAACAGCATTGTTCTCAGGCCACTGCAGTTCTGCATATAAGCCAGCAGTTCCTTGAATAAATTTGCCATTTGCCAGCAGAGCTCATGGTCCTCTCCATTCTTTAAGTCCCTCACCTCACCTCGCGACCACCCTTGCTGCCGCGGGCGGCGGCAGTTATCAGGGAGTTCAAAGAGCTTACAATGAGCTACCAGAAACTACATAAGAGCTACAATGATCTCACCACAAACTATATCAACATGAAAAAGGAAATAGAAATTATCAGTAATGGCCAAGAGGAAATGAATAATAAAACTTATGAACTGAAGAACACAGTAAAGGGAATGAAAAGCAGGATCAATGAAGCAGAAGATCAGTACAGCGAGTTGTAGGACGAAGTAGAAAAAAACTCCCAGAAAGAGCAAAAAAAAAAGAAAAAAGAAAAAGGGCTCAGAAAGAATAAAGAGGGATTAAGAAAAATGCAAGGCAATATGAAACATAAAAATATCCAGATAATGGGAATACAAAAAGGAGAAAAAGAAGAACAAGGGATAGAAAACCTATTTGAAAAAGTAATGATGGAAAACTTCCCTACTTTCATGAGAGAAAAAGTCACACAAATCCAGGAATCACAGAGAGTCCCAATCAAGAGGAACACAAAGAGGCCCACTTCAAGACACATCATTAAAGTGGGAAAATTCCAAGACAAACAGAGAATCTTAAAGGCAGCAAGGGAGAAAAAGGAAGTAACAGACAAGGGAGCCCCAATAAGGTTAGCTACTGACTTCTCAATGAAAACGCTCCAAGCAAGAAGAAAATGGCAAGAAATATTCCAAGTAATGAGAAACAGAAGCCTGCAACCAAGCCTACTTTACCCAGCAAGGCTCTCAATCAAGACAGAAGGCCAAATAAAGAGCTTCCGAGACAAAAGAAATGTAAAAGAATATGCTGCCACCAAACCAGCTCTACAAGAAATACTACAAGGACTGCTTTAAGGAAAGGAAGGAAAAAAGAGAGACAGAGATGAACACAGGTACAAAAATGGCAATGAATAAGTACCTATCAATAATAAACATACATGTAAATGGATTAAATTCTCCAATCAAAAGACATAGAAAAGCTGAATGGATAAGCATGACCCACACATATGCTGCATACAAGAGACCCACCTCAGGGCAAAAGACCTACACAGATTAAAAGTGAAGGGCAGGTAACAAATTTTCCAAGCAAATAAACAGGAAAAAAAAGCTGAGGTAGCAGTACCCCTATCAGACAAAATAGACTTCAAAAAGGGGGCCATAAAGAGAGACCCAGAAAGTCACTTCACAATAGTCTAGGGAAGAATCCACCAAGAAGACATAAATATTGTAAATATATGTGCACCTAATATAGGAGCTCCCAAAAATATAAAGAAAATCTTAGAGGACTTCAAGAAAGATATTTACAGCAACATAATTATAGTAGGGGATTTTTACATCCCGCTGTCAAAAATGCACAGATCTTCCAAGCAAAATACCAACAAAGATATAATGACATTGAACAAAGCCCCAGATGAAATGGACTTAACTGATATACATAGAGTTAAAGAAGCTAAATACACATTCATCCTAAATACTCTTCATCCTAAAGAAGCTAAATACACATTCTTTTCAAATGCACATGGAACATTTTCAAAGATAGACCACATGATAGGACACAGAACAAGTCTCAACAAATTCAAGAAAATTGAAATCATAACAAGCATTTTCTCCAATCACAAGGGACTGAAAGTGGAAACCAACCCCACAGGAAAAAAAAAACAAACACTGAAGATCATTCAAGAGATTGAATAGCATGCTATTAAACAATAAATGGGTCAGGAATGAAATTAGAGAAGAAATAAAAAAGTTTCTGAAGACAAATGGAAATGAACTCACCACAACCTAAAACTTATAGGCCACAGCGAAGGCAGTCCTGAGAGGGAAGTTTATAGCAATACAGGCCTACCTAAAAAAAGAGAAAGAAACATTTCAAACAAACACCCTAACTCTATTTCTACAAGATCTGGAGGTACAGCAACAAAGACAGCCTAGAGCAAGTAGAAGAAAGGAAATCACCAAGACAGAGCAGAATTAAATGACAGAGAGATTAAAGCACAATTGTAGAGATCAATGAATCCAGGACCTGATTCTTTGAAAAGAAAAACAAAATTGACAAGCCTTTAAGCAGGCTCATCAAGAAAAAGACAGGACCCAAATGAACACAATCAGAAATGAAAGAGATTACAACTGACACCACAGAAATAGAAGGAATTGTAAGAAATTACTATGAAGACCTGTATGCCAAGAAATTTGAAAACCTAGGTGAAAGGGACAAATTTCTAGAAAAATGAGTTTTTCCAAAACTCAGTGAAGAAGAAGCAGAAAGCCTGAACAGACCAATAACATCGGATGAAATTGAAGCAGTAATCAGAAAACTCCCATCACACAAGAAACCCTGGACCAGATGGTTTCACAGGAGAATTCTACAAAATATTTAAGTAAGAGCTAATACTCTTCACAGACTATTCAAAAAAATTCAAAATGATAGAGGACTCCCAAATTCCAAAACCACATAAAGGCACAACAAAGAAAGAAAACCTTAGGCCAATATCACTGATGAACAAAGATGCTAAATCCCCAGCAAAATATTGGCAAACCACATCCAACAATACATTTAAAAGATCGTACACCATGATGAAGCGGGATTCATCCCAGGGATGCAAGGATGGTTCAATATTCGTAAATCAGTAGTGTAATGTGTCACATAAACAAAAGCAAAGACAAAAATCACTATTGTATTAATAGATGCAGAAAATGCTCTTCAAAAGGTACAACACCCATTTATGATGAAAACACTCGGCAAAGTGGGAATAGAGGGAACATTCCTCAACATAATAAAGGCCATATATGAGAGACCTATACCCAACCTTATAGTCAGTGGGCAAAAATTGAAAGCTTTTTCACTAAGACCAGGAACAAGACAAGGTTGTCCACTTTCACCACTTATATTCAATGTAGTATTGGAAGTTTTTAAAAAAAATTTCCTAGTATTTATTTATTTATTTATTTATTTACTTTTATTGTTGTTTAGGTACAGTGTTTTGCCTTTTCCCTCCACCTCTCCGCACCACCCCAGCCTTCCCCACCTCCCTCCCCCATTTCCAACCTCCCTTGTTTTTTGTCCCTATGTCCTTTATAATTGTTCCTGTAAACCCTTCACCCTTTCCCCCCATTATCCCCTCCCTTTTCCCTTCTGATCACTATCAGCCTGTTCTCAATTTCAATGTCTTCGGCTATACTTTGCTTGCTTGTTTGTTTTGTTGATTAGGTTCCTGTTAATGCTGAGATCATATGGTATTTGTCTTTCATCACCTGACTTATGTCTCTTATGCTCTCCAGTTCATAGGCAGAAAAATTTCAGATATTCCACACAGCAATACCTTCACTGATATGTCCCCTAGAGCAAGGGACACAAAGGAAGAAACAAACAAATGGGATCCCATCAAAACAAAAAGTCTCAGCACAGCTAAAGAAAACAGCATCAAAATGAAAAAGAGATCCTAGTACTTCTTTTTTTTTCATTTTAATGTAGATTTATTTTACTTTATTTTTTTTAAATTTAATTCTTATTCAGGTACAGTTTTCTGTTTTATGTTCCCTGCCCTGCCCCCGCAGTGCTCCCCACCTCCCTCCCATTTCCTCTCCCCACCTTAATTATTGTCCACGTGTCCTTTATACTTATTCATGTGAGTCTCTCCCCTTTTCCCCTATGATTCTCTCCCCTCTCCTCTCTGGACCCTGTCAGCCTGCCCCGTATTTCAGTGTCATTGGTCATATTTTGCTTGCTTGTTTGTTTTGTTGTTTAGATTCCTGTTAATGGCGGTATCATATGGTATTTGTCTTTCACCACCTGGCTTATTTCGCTCAACATAATGTTCTCTAGTTCCATCCATGATGTTGCAAAAGGTAGGAGCTCCTTCTTCCTTTCTGTAGCATAGAATTCTATTGTATAAGTACTGGAAGTTTTAGCCACAGCGATCAGACAAGAAAAGGAAATACAAGGCATGCAAATTAGAAAGGACAAAACAAAACTGTCACTGTTTGCAGATGACATGATAGTGTACATGGAAAATCCTATAGATTCTACCCCAAAACTGCTGGAGCCAATAAACGAACAGTTGCCCTGGCTGGTGTAGCTCAGTGGATTGAGCGCGGGCCTGCGAACCACACGATCGCGGTTTGATTCCCAGTCAGGGCACATGCCTGGGTTGCAGGCCAGTTCCCAGCAGGGGACACATGAGAGGCAACCATACATTGATATTTCTCTCCTTCCCTTCCTCTCTAAAGATAAATAAATAAAATATTTTTAAAAAAGAACAGTTTGGCAAAATAGCAGGATACAAAGTCAATATCCAGAAATCAAAGGCATTTTTGTATACCAACAATGAATCAGCAGAACCAGAAATCAAGAAAACAATCCCATTTGACATAGCCAAAAAAATAAATAACCGGGAGTAAACCTAACCAAGGATGTAAAAGATCTGCATGCAGAAAACTACACAACACTGAAGAAAGAAATCAAGAAAGACACCAACAAATTGAAGCATATACCATGTTCATGGATTGGAAGAATAACATCATCAAAATGTACATACTACCCAAAGCAATTTACAGATTCAATGCAACACCTATTAAAGTACTAATGGCATATTTCACATTCCTAGAACAAAGACTTCATAAATTTATAAGGAATCATAAACAACCCCAAATAGCAGCTGCAATTTTGAGAAAGAAGAACAAAGCTGGAGGGATCACAATACCTGATATCAAACTATATTACAATGCCACTGTAATCAAAACAGCCTGGTACTGGCATAAAAATAGGCACATAGACCAATGAAAAAGAACAGAGAGACCAGAAATAAACCCAAGTCTCTACAGGCAATTAATATTTGACAAAGAAGGTAGCAACATAAAATGGAGTAAAAATAGCCTCTTCAACAAATGGTGCTGGGAGAACTGGACAGCCACATGCAGAAAAATGAAACTTGAGCACCAACTTACACCACACTCCAAAATAAATTCAAGGTGGATAAAATACTTAAACATAAGATATGGCACCATTAAAGTCTTAGAGGAGAACATTGGCAGGAAAATCTCAGACACTTCACACAGAACATTTTACTGATATGTCCCCTAGAGCAGGTAACATAAAAGAAAGAATAAAAAAATGGAGTCTCATCAAAATTAAAAGCTTTTGTATGGCTAAAGAAACTGTATTAAAATAAAAAAGGAACCAAATATATTGAAAAAACATATTTACCGATGATATTTCAAACAAAGGTTTAATCTCCAAAATATACAAAGAACTTACACAACTTCAACCTAAGAAGACCAGCAACCCAATTAAAAAGTGAGCAAAGTACTCAAACAGAAATTTTTCCAAGGACACACAGAGGATCCAGAGACACATGAAAAGATGCTTAATATTGCTAGCTATCAGAGATGCAAATTAAAACCACAATGAGACACCACTTCACATGAGTCAGAATGACCATCATAAACAAAACAAAAAACAAGTGTTGGAGAGATTAAGAGGAAAAGGGAACCCTAGTGCACTGTTGGTGGGATTGCAGACTGGTACAACAGTATGGAATTTTCTCAGGAAACTAAAAATGGATTTGCCTTTTGACCCAGTGATTGCACTGGTGGGATTATATCCTAAGAGCCCTGAAACACCAATTCAAAAGAACCTATGCACCGTAATGTTCATAGCAGCACAATTTAGAATAGTAGTCAAGAGTTGGAAGCAACCTAGGTGCCCAGCAGTAAATGAATGGATCAAAATGCTATGGTACATTTACCCAATGGAATTGTATGCAGCAGAAAGAAAGAAGGAGCTCCTACCATTTGCAACAGCATGGATGGAACTGGAAAGCATTATGCTGAGTGAAATAAGCCAGGCAGTGAATGACAAATACCATATGATCTCACCTTTAACAGGAACTTAAACAACAAAACAAACAAGCAAGAAAAATATAACCAAAGACACTGAAACAGAGAACAGGCTGATAGTGACCAGACAGGAGAGGGGAGGGAATTTCAGGGAAAAAGGGGGAGGTTTTACAGGAACTAGTACAAAGGACACACGGACAAAAACTAAGAGTGGTGAATATGGGAGGAATGTGGGGAGCACTGCGGGGGTGGACTGAGATGGGAGTAAAATACAGAAAACCATACTTGAATGTGGGGGCAACTTTCCTCACAAGTCCCCCCATGTGCCACAGGTGAAAGTAATCATGACTGAGACATGACATGATCTGCTTGGGAAGGAAAAGTGGCTATTTTCCCAGAGGAAAAATGCCATGAGCAGTGGCCAGTTTCTCAGAGGAAAAAGGCATTGAGCTCCCTCCTCCAGGGGCTTTTATTGGGTTCTAATACACATGAATACAGGGTGGCAAGGATCAAACAGTAGATAACATTTCAAAGAAATCTGAGGGCGTAGTCTGAGTCAGTGTCTGTCAGGAACAGAGTTTTAGGGTTTCCTGCTCAAACCCTTAACATATGAATGAAGGCACTCTTAGCAGAGCAGATTTCACAGGTTTATCAGGAAGTCTTTGTGGTGCCAGATTTTTCCCCAGGATAAACTCTAGCAAGGCAAGAAGCTGAACCTCTCCCCATCAGGTATTCAGGCTTAAGGGGATTAGAGCCAGGAAGCACTTGTCCCAGAGGACATGGGGACTTGGGCTATGTTACATAGCTGGGCGGGGAAGCGGCAGGGGGCAGGGAAGGGTCTATTGCTTGCTCTTTGTGGCAGACCCCTGAGTCTTTCCATAGTGGCCTCCCAAGTGATCATGTCTGGCTTAGGTTGCTCCCTGCTGTGAAAAGACTTACCTGTCAACAATGTAGACCAAGCTTTGGGGCACGGAGAGGAAAGTGAGGCAGCGTTTGCTACTAGAAACAAGCTTTGTCTCTTGTGGCTCGAATTCCAGAGGTAATGCTCACTCATCCTTAAGCCAGAGAGGGTAGAGTTACAATTCCTGAAACCAGGCAGAGCAGTCTACAACACTTGAAGGACAGTTAAATAAATAAATTTTAAAAATTTAATGTAAAAATAAAAAAAAGAAGGGGAAGGGAATAGTCAAAGAAAATTTATAAATGATCCATGGACATGGATAACAGTGTGGTGACTGATTGTGGGATTGGGGGTGAGCTCTGTGCCGGAGGGCAAACATGGGAAAATGGGACAATTGTGATCAGTAAGAATAAAAACTGTAAGAAAAAAAACAATTGTGTGTGTTCTAAGAAACTTGGTGTGCCTTTTTTTACTTCCTCTATATTGCTCCATTTGTGCTGATAAACACAAAATTTGTAGAAGTGTAAATATGAATGTTTTCTTTGGAGGTGTAGAGAAGTCAAAGATGCAGCATTAGTGGTTTATTCAATGTAACATATTCCCATCTAAAAAGACCATCAAGGCAGTATACATTTCCAGGGTAACTCATAAACATCCCTGCCCTTCCAGTATAATTCTTGTCCTCTCCTGAATATGAAGTGTTTCCTTCCTTCATTAAGTTTAAAAATATAGTGTCTTCAAGTATACCCATACTGCCTAAAAGGCAGTTAAGTATACAAAGTGAATACAGTTTGAGGCAAGAAATTCCTAGATTTTCTATGCTACATATCAAACAGCCAATATTACCAAACTATTTACTTTAGCTTTTTTTTTAGTTTTGCCATTCAAGAAAAAGCAGGTCTTCTCTGTCATTTGATTTCATAAATTATCTTGTTCCATTAGCATCAGAGTTCTATTACATTTTTAAAACCTCATTACAATGTTCATTGTTTGATACTGTGCATGACTACTTCAACCTCCAGTCTGTGTGATAGGTTTATCTTTGTGCCTTGGACTTACAAACAGGAAAATAAAATGTAGTGTTGGAAAACCCTGCTACCTCTTGAGAAAACTACATCATTGTTCTTACATTTTCTCCATCAGGTTTGGCACTTCCATTTTAGGTGACTCTAATTGACATCTTTTTCTTTTGCAATGCAAATAAAGGGTTCTAGCTGATTATCTATTTAACACTAAATCACAGGTACTCTTTTCCTACGCATTTCTTTTTTTTCTTTTTTTAAAGATTTTATTTATTTATCTTTAGAAGGGAAGGGGAGAGGGAGAGAAATATCAATGTATGGTTGCCTCTTGTGCGCCCCCTGCCAGGAACTGCATCCCCTAGTGGGAACTGGCCTGCAACCCAGGCATGTGCCCTGACTGGGAATTGAACTGCGATCGTCAGGTTCGCAGGTCCGTGCTCAATTCACTGAGCAACACCAGCCAGGGCTCCTACGCATTTCTTAAAATAAGTGTTAGGCAAAGGAAATGGAAGTAAACCATTTAACAATAATTTTCAGCCTCCTTCACCCCCATCATCAATCCCTTCTGCACTTCTGAAATGATATCTTCAAAGGCAATTTTTGGGAAAAAGTTTAACTTCTTAGACATTTGCATTATAAGATTAAAGTAAAATATTAGGCAACTTACTCTGTGTAAGTTGATTTGTTCATATTAAACCTTTCCAAAAATGTACAATTCAATTAAAGAACATGTGGACTATTAGGCAAAAAAAACCCCATTTGTTTTGTTCTACATTTAAATAACCTAACACTAAAGACTTTACTTTTACTTATCATTGGAAACATTATAAATTATTGAGAATCAAAACCTGGAAGTAAGCCAGTTGATTTATGTTGAATTAAATGTCACTGATAACATAATAAATTATTTTTTTAAATCCAGATTTTTACTTAAATAAAATTCAATTGTTCTCAAAGCACATTTATAAGTACCATATGTAATTATGTTATATAAAACACTTTTATATAATGTCATCTGAAAGCCGGTCATTACAAAGTGAATTGTTAGTGAAGGTAGCCAGACATTAATAAAGGGAGCAAAGGAAATGAGACATTAAGCAGCATAATAAACTTGGGATATCAATTGGAAAGTAAGCCTGCTAGTTTCACTGGGAAGTTGTAGCATTCACAGGCAACCCTGGGCATCACAGTACTTCCTTGCCAAGCAGATTAACACTGCTAGTTTCTGCTACCAGGAGAGGGATACTATAATGAAGGGTAAATACCACTGTTGAGCATATACACAACAGAAGCCATGTAGGTACCCTGGTACTTCTGCTCTGAGGAATGCACAGTAGAAGCCAAGATGTTGACCATACAAACCAGTTTGATCTGGGAAAATGATCAGATTAAAAAAGGGGCACAGGAAGATCTAAAAAATAGTGGTTATGGAACTAGCACTGGTCCATGAAAGACTGAGAAGCTGATTGGTTAGTTTGAAAGGGCACCCAGTCCTTTCCAAACCTAAGGTAACATAACACAAGCTTAACAAAGAACCCTAACCCTCTCGCTCTGTCTTGTTCAGTACATTTGCTCACCCTGTTCTTACATTTTCTCTCCATAGCAGCCATGTGGTCCTAGCAGCCACCTTGCAGACCACAGGGGCCTGCCTGGGCACAGAACTCACCAGAACATAACTAAGAACAGACTATGACATCTAGGTAAGACATGGACTAAACTGGACTATGAAGTTTCAGCATGGCACAGAAATTTTGGACCTTGGCAACTGTGCTGGGTTTGATGAAGACAAAGCTGAATTTTTTCCCCCAAAGTGGTACAGATGAAAGATGGAATACTGAGAATCAAGGGGCAGCCCGTTGATTTTGCTTCTCTGATGAATCTTGTCACTAACCCCATTGTGTTGAGTGTCAGTCTGTAGAAATGCTTTGTAATGATTCAATGAATGGAAACCATTTCCACCAGCAACAGACTCACAAACAGAAAATTCCTTTTAAATATAGCTGTTAAAAACGAAATTTTTACTCATTTTACCCCTAAAAAAACTGCTTGACTTCTTTTGCGTCAATGTCAAGAACTCATTAACTTTAATTTCATGGCAGAAAGTCTATGCTCTACATATTGCCATCTTAATTTCCATATACTTCGTTGGCTTATCAAAACCTTGTTGCAAATACCTAAAACTTTTCATACAGCTTATAGTAATTGTCAGCCTAAGAAAATTATATCACTGTTAGCTAGTCTACATAATTGGTGAAATCAATTTTTATGTTGTAACAGAATTTACCAAAATCATCAGATTTGTGTCATTTGTCTGTAATGAGAACATGAGGCAGGCAGGACCTTTTGCTCAGATTTCTTCTTAGAATAGCCACTTCTTGAACCACTTACAGTAGGCACTTGTGAAAACTTTTTATTTGCATATTTTTAAAAATGTGCATCCCAATAATTAAAATCATTTTAACAAAAAAAAATGGCACTCTGATTAAACTGCATTTTACAGCCTGCAGGACACCTAGGACCAGCTTGGTTTTACTCTAATTTCACTGTCGTCCCACCCAGCTTCTTCCTTCACCAACATGCAAATTCTTTTCCTTCCCTGCCAGCTAGAGAGGCAGATGGGAGAGGCAGGTGTGGCCTTCATTGTCAGTAGTTCTGATGTGAAAAGGGGCAGCACAGTCATTTAAACTGATCCAACCTCTTTGCAGCTTACAAAGTTAAACAGCTAAAAGAAGTAAAATAAGAAGGCAATGCTTGTGGAATGTACAGTGCATATTGGCGGTGCGGGCCTCATTATGATTCACGGGCTTGCTTCTCCCTTTCAATCGCTGTGGTCAGGAAAAAAAGATGGAGGGGATTGGTTACGCAGATTCGGTGTGACCTAGTGTCAGATCATAGTACTTTCATCTAAAACATCTTTCCTAACTGTAAAAATCCTATGAGTATCAATAAGCATTTCATCATGAAGTTTTATAATATTAACTAGGAATACCAGACAAAAGCGTATGCATATTTACACAGTATAGTAATCATTGCACCAATTATTAAAGCCGTGTTTGTCGGCTGCAAAAGCATTTTTAATTAAACTTTCCTGGCCATTCTTCACGAACCGTGGGCTCTTCCCCCGCCCTCCCCCCAACTCTTCTCCCGGCCCCTCCCATCCTCCGTCCTCCCCGCCCCCCACTCCCGCTCAGCCTGGGGGTGAAGGGGCGCGGGGGGGGGGGGGTTGAGCTTACTTTCTTTGGAAGGCAGTGGATTTTTCTCTTCCGTTTCTGTCTTCTTCAATTTTGATTTATCGAATTTCTCAATCTCGGCCATATCGGGTTTATCAGACATGGTTGCTGAGGAAGCTGCAGATACAAAGCCGAGGAGGGAGTGTGAGGGCTGAGCCACCCAGTCTCGTTTCTCCTGGCTTAGTGCGCTTTGGCCCTCGCATCCCCAGCCTGAAACCCCACCTCCGCCCCTTTCCGCAGTCATTCACGACTAAAACCCCAACTTTCTACAAAAAAGTACCCCCATCCCGTTGCAGTATTGTTTTGAAATGTGGGGACCACTTTGAGAAGATGGCTCTCGTCTTAGGAGGCCGATTGAGCGCTGCGGTTAACTGCAACGCTTTAACCGAAAATCTGCCTAGGAGGGGGAGAGCAGTGAGTTTATGGGGGAGAAAATCGAGTAACACTTCTTAAAATAAAGGTAAGGTTGCACAGAAGAGTGTTTCCATTTCCTACTGGTGCTCCCTCCCTGCAAAGGTGCGGCCTGTGCCGCTTTCCTTTGTGACAAAGGCGGCGCCTCGGACCACCGCCCTACCCGCTTCCTCCCCGCGCGCAACAATGCAGCCAGCCGCACAACGCTGCCCCCTAACTCATCCGCATCCGCACCCACGGTCAATACAGGAACCCCTGCGCCCAGGCTCCCACGAGCGCCTTTTACCCCTTCCACATCACTGGCCAGGACGCCACCCGAGGCTGGAGAAGAAACGTAATTCTTGTGCCTCCGGGCTAAGATGGTTGTGAGTTGGAACAAAGAATCTTTCTTTCCCTGATTTATTGCCGCCCAGGAGGTAATGGAGAATGTCCCCAGGGTGCGGGATGGAAAAACCGTTCCCTGAACGCTGCTCAGTCAAACACCAAGTTGGTTTTGCTTTTTTTGTTTGTTTGTTTGTTTCTGTGGCTTTTTCTTTTAAATTTAACTACCCCGGTCCCGACCCCTTTTAACCGGTATCTGCAAGGATTCGGCATTCCCCAGCTCCCCAAAGCAGCCCTTGTCCGGAGGGCCTTGTCTGCTGTAGCGCTGCCGCAATAGGGATGCGGACGCCTCGAGGGGAGCGCGGCCGCTGGGTGGGAAGGAAGCTGCCTAGTGCAAGGGTCCCAGGGCTCACCCGAGGGAGGCGCTCGAACGGGAGAAGAATCCAATCTGTTAAGTGACCACTTCGGAGAGCCTGGTGTGGTCCAACAGAGCTGGGTGGGCACGGCTGTGGAAATGAGATGACGTCACCGCCCTACCACGCAACTCTTTTGGGTCGGGTCTCGAACTACATCCAGCGATAAAATAAGGGACTACCTGAGGTTTGGGCACCCGACCCCGTCCACCAACACACACTAACCGCAACAAGGGTGCAAAAAAATAGGACAAGCAAAACCCCAAGCTCCCCCTTGCTAGTGTGGCTCAATGGATTATTGACTGCCGCTGGCAAAGCAGTTCCATTCCCAGTCAGGGCACACATCTGGGTTGCAGACCAGGTCCCCAGTTTCGGGGTGCATGACAGGCAACCACACATTGTTTCTCTCCCTTTTCTTCTCTCTCCTTTCCCCTCAGTCTAAAATAAATGAATAAAATATTTTAAAAAATGAAAACCCTGTCTTCAACATGTCCTTCATAAGGTCCTTTCCGTTTTATGTCTGTGTGGAAGTTTGTAACTGCCTCGCGAAACTGCTCTTGGAGACCAGTACAGGATAACAGCCTGAGTGATACCTAGCGCGACATGCATTCCTTTACTGCAGTTCTGGCTTTGTCTGATGTAGCCATCTCCAAGCAGTGTAACCTCGAAGGAAGGCCTCCGTCATTTCAGTACTAAGATTCGTGTGATTCAGCTTTCACAGCAGTAGAGGCCCTTCGCTCCACTGGGCCCTCTTTGTCTCATCCTTGGTCTTCCTCCCGACTTGGTGGTGACAGACCTAGGTAGGCCTAGGATGAATGGAAAATCACCAGGCAAGAAAACTACCTTGGGAAACTGCCTGACTGAGAAACTGCCTGCCGACCCTACCCAGGACAAACAGATGCCCGGGCTAAGACTGGAGTCTGGGGTCAGCCTACCCAACATAATAGGATGTAGCTCTAATCGGAGGCTTGACAAGATGTATCAAGAACAACGGTCAGTAGAAACGGCACACAGCAACCAGCTCTAGCCAGTCAGACTCTGATACCTCAACCACTTACTCTTGGTGGGTTTTTGTACTTAAAAACTCTGCCCTAAAAACAACGGAATGAATCCTAACTTCCCTTGGTTGGCTCCCCAAGCTCCCTAGGTTGGCCCCAATTTCCCTCCTATTCCCTGCTACTAAACCCTGTTGCTTAGCTTGCTGCGTGGGTCTGATTTCTTGAGCAACTCCAACATAACAGGGAGAGATGTCACTCAAAAGTGATTTTTGAAAAAATGCCTTCACTGTCACATTTTTTCATTGCTATAATATTGTGAGCACCTACATGAAATAACTGGAATATCTGATGAATTGAGATTAATTTATCTGGAGTTTACAGAGTTCAATGCCTCCCCTTAGAAAAATAAATCATTCAGGTACTACTGTTGACTTAAAGGCTTGACAGTGAGGAATTTCTGTAACTTTCCCGTTCCTTATTTTCCTCAATTATAAAAGTAATTGTAAGGAGGCCTGCATTCAATGCCAAATACAACATTATCATTATTTCTAAACTCTAATGATTAAGTTTAAAAATAAAACTGAATATTTGAAAGAAGGCTTTGGAGCACAAGACATTTTTGGAAAGTACCAGTAAGTTAGATCTAGAAATATGAAAGGTTTACATATGGTTCAGCAATTTTCAAAATGATGCCCCTGGCCTCTGTATCAGTAACTGCTACTCCCTGCTTTGTACTGAAACTAGTTAGTTACAAATGCCAGGCCCTGAATCTATAAATGTCATAGGAATGGAAAAAGTCTTTGAGATTATTTTTAAACAAAAAACAGTTTGCAAATACTCATTCTCCTCTTCTGCACCCTGAGAGAATGTTTCCACAAACTGTTTGCTAATAATGATGATGGCAGAGTCTTCCATCCAACTGGGAATTACAGTCTACTGTTTCTACAGATCCTTAAAAACCACTAAAGGAGCATCTGGGACTTCCCCATTTCCAGTGACTTCCTTTTGAGTGGGGTGTTTGGGAAGGAAGAGGGAATAGAGGAATTCCCTTTTCTACACTTTTATTATTATTATTAAGGCTGGACTAAAATAAAATAATCAAATTGACACAAGGCTAAATTAACAGAAGAAAAACAGTCAAATGCATGCATATGGGAGAATTACAATATGATGTGCATGTCATAAAGTGAGGTTAAAATAAATAATTGAACAGGGTACCTTTTTACACTATGTAGACAAAGAAATACTTGTAATTGATAGGAAAACTAAGAGCTAATTAAAAAGGAGAAATGAATCTAATAAGGTTCAAGATTCACTAATAAGCCAAAAATAAAGTTTGGGCTTTTGTAGTAAATTAGTAAGAGTGTTATAGTTGCTTACAAGGGTTTTTTCAACTCTGAATTTTAAAATTTCCATTACAAAGTTTTCTCATAGAGCTCAGGAGTAGGCAAGGCACCCCTCATAATGTCAATGGGAAAGGAAGTGGACACTGACCTCACCTGTCTCTGGCCAGTCTAGAGTGTGTAGGTCCTTGACTTTGTGCAGGAAAGATTTCACAATATAAGTTCAAATGATTTTGAGAGTATGTTTATGAAAACTGAGACAGTGAAACAAAGGAAGGACACAGGACAGAAGAAATAGGAGCGGGCCTGGGCAGTGTTCTGCTTTGGCTCCCTAGAAGTATTACAGGAAAGAAGTGAGCCACACTGGGCTGCATGGAGTCACTAACAAGTAAAAGTCATACTGACAGCAGTGAGCTAAGGCAGAGCTCTTACCAGCTCATGGGAAAGACAAAGAAAAGGGGGCCTTGGAAGCAGGATCAAGATTTTAGCCCAGGATGATCTTCCACTGCCCACTACTCCTCTGGTTGCCACTCTGGAGGAAATCCTTAGAGTTTAGGAGAGAGATAAAAAGTGCACACCTCAAAAAAAGAAGGTACAGGTGTCCTCCAAGGAGAGCATGCCATGGATCTTTTGTTTTGAGGATTTTAAGAGATAAGGGTTAGTCTTCCTTAAATATTTTATCAAATTCTCCTGTGAAACCACCTAGTCCAGGACTTTGTAAAGAAGGCACTGGGGAAAGGAATCAACAAGCCATTTATCAGCTTTCCTGGTGTGTTCTTTAATATGCTGATGTGCCAAAGTGTGCCCGTACAGAGTCCACAGTCATTCTGGTCAGCTTTACCTCTATCTTGTGTTTGTCTGGTTCCAGCTAGACTTTTTGTTATTTATTCTGCTGACTTCATCCATTCTTGGGTTTTGATTCTTTTTGTAGCGCAAAAAGGACTACATGGGTCTCTGACCAAGGTGATATAAGGTCTTTACTCTTTGGTTAGGAAGGTAAGGCATAAACCATCTGCTCTGAAGTGTCCTTGGCTAGGAGAGAGAAAATCTTGAAATTTACCATCTGGCTGTAATTGTTTAAATTGTTTGAGCAATTTGGCCCCCATTTGTTTGACACCTAACTAAAAATAATAGAATCTGCTGTTGGTGTTCAGAATGAACCAACGTGTGTTGCAGTATGAAAAAGGGGCCACATGCTAAACCTTATCAGCTCAGGACAGGTCTGTACAGTGGCTTTACAAAACTAGAGGCCATAAGTAACCACACAGGGTCATCTGAATATAAAAATCTCTAACTAAAATGAGTCATTGTGGGCAGTCATGTCCTAAGTTTATTATTTTTTTTGACAAAAGTCAGTCTTTACTTTTGAAATTGTCTATGGTCTTTGTTTATCTAAGGTAGTGATATGAAATGCTAGGGTAATATTCTTTTCCAGACCCTTTGAAGGCACAAATGACACCAGAGCAAGAGACCACATTATTAATAAGCTGTCCATATATAATCCCTAAGTACCATAAACATTAAATATCCTATGCCCACTAATGTCAAAGATGTGTCTCTCTCTGTTTCACTTTTTATCTAATCCTATAGATTTCTGTTTGCATTCTCTCCTTAAATTTCATGTAACCATTCTTACATATTCTTCTTTCATTCAAATATATGAAATAAGCTGCAAAATAACAATTCTTTGGAGAGTTTTCTGAATCCACTGAGATCATTCCTTCCAGCAATTGTCATCAGTTTGACTCAAATAATCTCAAATAAAACTTTTTTCTTAGGCTGTACCTTATTTCATAGAATATATACAGTGGTAGTCATTGAGCTAAAGGCAATTTTAGCTTCAGGCTCAAGAGAGATTCCTGCTCTACCTCTCCTTAACCTAGGTTAATTTGAATTAGAACCCTTACATATAATAAGAGATTATTAGAGATAATCTTTTTTGACCTATTATAGAGGAAGGTAAACTTTTATTTACTAAATGGTCACTCTTCTTAACATTGTGACCCTCTGAAGCCCCCATGGCATCTTACCTTATCCCCAGCTCAGGATGTTTTAAATACTTCAACTGTCCCCTTTATCTCTGATTCTCTCTTGTATGTGGTGTTTCTATGCACACAAGATATAACTGGATGTTTTCCTTGTCAGTCTGAGTCCTGTTGATTTGATTATCTAGCAAAAAAAAATTTAAAGCTGTAGTACATTTTGAGAATCAAATAATACTAGGCTGTAAAACAAACAAACAAAAAAACTTACTCTTTGCCCATGGGTCTCCAGTCCATATATGATGTTGCAAAGGGTAAGTTAAGTTAGGGTTAAGTTAAAATGCTAGTCAGAGAAAGACAAGCACTATATAATTTCACTTATATATGGAATCTAGTGAATAAAATAAAATAACAAAATAGTAAACATAAATTTTAATGTAGAACAGACTGACAGCTGTCAGAGGGGAAGGAAGTTGCACGACTAAGTGAATGAGGTAAAGGGATTAAGTGAAAAGGAAATAGAAAAAAGAAAAACCTCACAGACACAGAAACAGTAATGACTAGAGGGAAGAGGATGGGGGAGGGAGAAAAGGGTAACAATGGGATAAATGGTAATAAAAAAAGACTTGACTTGGGGTGGTGAACTCACAATGCAATATACAGATGACATATTATAGAACTGTACACTTAAAATATAAGTAATTTATTAACCAATGTCACCCAATAAATTTAATTTAAAAATAATGTGGAAAAGAGAATATTTTTTCTTTTTCTTGTATTACCATACTGGTCTTTACTTTCCAATTGTCAGGAACATACAGAGAATAAAAAAGAGGTGGTCAAGTAAATGAAATGAAACAAAAACTGAAGGAATATGTATAAGAATATTATGACACTGGCCATATTTAATTTTTATGTGTCTGATTTTATTATCTTTAAAATGTAATAATTTTACAACCTACCTCACAGGCTTTGTGGGAAGAACAAAAGTTTAGGGAAGTGCATAACAAGCACTTTGTATTATTATTATTATTATTATTATTATTATTATTATTTGAGTAAAATGTTAAGAAAACTAAAAAAATGTTTTACCATTTTGTTGTTAAATTAAAAATAAAATACCTTTCAAACAGATTATTTCAGATCAATAAAAATAGCTATTTGAGAATCACTGATAAAGGAGCACAAAGTTGTTTTGATGAGGAAACAAAGGGAAGAAGCCAATGACATCCATAGTGGAAGGCAATTGTACTAGTGTAGTTATCACGACACAGTGATGCTAATTCTAGACATAGTTTTTAATTTTCTGTACAGTATTCATTCATCCAGTGGTCATTTCTTATTTTTATAAACAGTTCTTTGGCATACAATGTTGCTTAGGCCCAGTCCAAAGGTCATTTTTCCCTATTTAAACATACCAAATATGCAAGGCAGTTCCTTTTGAATGGCAACTCTGGCTACATTTACTCATTTTTTTCTGACAATACTAAGAACATTGAAAATTTTTATTAGCTATTTCTCATAAAGAATTAGTAAACATGAAATATTCTGTTAGGCTTCTAACAAAGCAAATAGAAGAATTCCATTGGTGATTCCTTCTAAGAGCCAGGCATTGTAAAGGGTGCTTTACATTTGTTTTCATCTTTCAGACCAAACACTCGCCCATTGTTAGGCTGGGTGGGCATAGGAGGAAGCTCTGGCTGGACTTGGCCAAGACAGACATCCTCACAGTAACCTGAGTCTGAGGAAGAGACCACCAATGCTGTACTGCTTCTTTGTTCAGAGGGCACCAATCCCCAGTTCCCATGGGGAGCCAACGAAAATAAAACCCCACCACATTCCCTGCTTGGGTGTGACTTCTCCCAGCCTGACTCTGTAGACTGGGAGAAGCTCTCCCGGGAGCACAAACCCCAGTAAAGCTCTTTATTGTCTACTTTATGGCTGGTTGGCATTTCTTTCTCGGTGGAGCCTAGGAAAACCTCTCATCCATAAGGTGGGGTTTACAAACAGAGAAATTGAGGCTTAGAGATCCATCATTGTGACAACTTGGACAATAGCCACTTCCTATTACTTATGCTAAGGAGTACATAAAATTTGTTATCACCACATGCTCAGGCTGTGCTTGAGAATCACTGGAAACAATGAGGACAGTTTTGTTTTTTATAATGCCTGGTAGATAATACAGAAGTTGCTCAAAAACACTGATGATACTGTGTTGAACTGACTTGCTTAAGTAAACATCTTTGAGCCCAGCTCTGTCCAGTTATAAATCTGTTATTTTAGTAGTCTTGCTTTTTTTCCTTCAGATAATTAAATCCTTTTAATACTAATATCTCATCTATCAGGAATAATTCTAGCTCCATGGAAGATACCATTTGTAGGTACACATCAAGATACATCACAATTAAAATGGCAAAAGTTAAACACAAAGAGGGAATTTTAAAAGCACTAAGAGAAAGACAATTATATACCTACAAAAATGTTTCATAAGACTATAAGCTGATTTCATAACTTAAACATTTAAGCTCAGAAAATATTGGCATAAAATATTCAAAGTAAGGAAAAACAAACACCTGAATCAAAAACCATTTTAGCTAACTTGGAAATCTTTTAAAATGGAAAGAGAAATGATTTTCAAAAACTCAATAATTTTATTAAAAGCTAAAGAAATTTGTTATAAATAAACCAGTATTATGGACTTCTGCCAAGATGGAGGCATAGGTGGAAACACTGTGCCTTCTCCCACAACCAACTTTAAAGACAACAAAGTTTTAGTAAACAAAAATACAGCAAAAACACAGAAAATTGAACTATAAGGAAGTCCCACAATAAGGAACCATTCAGCCAGATTGGTAAGAGGGGCAGAGTCAGCCATGGAACAGGGTCGGTTGGTCAGGGAAGATCTCCTGACCAAGGCTCGAAGGCAGCCAGGAGCAGATCCCAGGTGTGGGGTAGCAATGGGCGGACCTGTGAGGGAGGACCATAGTCACACATTCATGTGCAGATAAACAAATGAAGGAGTGAGTAGTGAGACAGACCGCACAGCCCCCAGAGTCAGAAAGCAGCAGAAGGAACCACCATTGCCCCTTTCTGGCCCTTCCCCCACATACAGCATCACAATCCAGCAACTAAGTTGCCTAACCCTGGTGAACACCTAGGGCTTCACTCCTCATACATAACAGGCATGAACAGTCCAAAATATGGCTCACTAACTGAAAGCCCCAGAGCTGATAACTCTAAGTGACCAAGAAATAACCAGCCTCTCAGATGCACAGTTCAAAATACTGGTGATCAGGATGTTCACAAATTAGAGGAACATATGAAGGCTAAACTAATTGAAATGAAGGGAGATGCACAGGAAACCAATAGTGATGGAAAGGAAACTGGGACTCAAATCAATGGAATGGACCAGAAGGAAGAACAAAACATCCAACCAGAAAGGAATGAAGAAATGAGAATTCAAAAAAATGAGTAGAGGCTTAGGAACCTCCAGGCCATCTTTAAATGTTCCAACATCCGGATTATAGGGGTACCAGAAGGGGGAAAGAAACAGCCATGAGTGGAAATCTTATTTGAACAAATAATAAAGGAGAACTTCCCCAGTCTGCCAAAGGAAATAGACTTCCAGGAAATCCAGGAAGCTCAGAGAGTGCCAAAGAAGTTGGACCCAAGAAGGAACACACCAAGGCACATCATCATTACATTAGCCAAGATTAAAATGAAAGAGAGAATCCTAGAAGCAGCAAGAGATAAGGGAGCAGTCACCTACAAAGGAGTACCCATCAGACTGTCAGCAGATTTCTCAAAAGAAACCTTGCAGACAAGAAGGAGCTGGAAATAAGTATTCCAAAGTACAAAATCCAAAGACCTACATCCAAGATTGCTCTATCCAGCAAAGCTTTTATTTAGAATGGAAGGACAGATAAAGTGCTTCTCAGATAAGATCAAATTCAAGGAGTTCATCATCACCAAGCCCATATTATATGAAATGTTAAAGGGACTTATCTAAGAAAAAGAAGACAAAAAATATGAACAGTGAAAGGACAGCAAACTCACAGTTATCAACAACCACACCTAAAACAAAAGCAAACTAAGAGGACAGTTAGATCAGGAGCAGAACCATAGAAATGAAGATCAATATTAAAATATTGATTTTGTTCTCTGAATAAACAATTGGAATTTTGGTAGGAATGGATTGAATCTATTACTGCTTTTATTGTACATTTTAATAATGTTAAATTTTGGTGACAATAAACATGATATATATTTCTACTTGTATCTTCTTCAACTTCTTTCTTCAGCATCTCTTAATTTTCTGAGTATAGCTATTTTACAATTTTGGCTAAATATATTTTTTTAGGTATTTTTTGTTTTTGATGTAATAATAATGGGATAGTTTTCTGTCTTCCTTTCTGATATGTATTACTTGTGTAAAAAACAGCTGATTGTGACATGTTAATTTTGTATCCTGCTACATCACTGAATTGATTTATCAGAGCTAGTAGTTTATCTTGTGGATTCTTTAGGGTAGCTGAATAAATAAAAAACAAAATCCATATGAGAGACCCTCCTCAGTATGAAAGATACAAATAAAATAAAATACAATGAAAATATTTTATAAAATGAAAATTTAAAAAACTGGGTACCAATACTTGCATCTGACAAAATAAACTTTAAAACCATATAATATAGTAAGAGATAAAAACGATTCTATGCAATAATAAAGTGACAAATTGAACATAAGATTTAACCCTTGTAAACATTTATGCAACCAAGATAAGACCCCTTCACTATGTAAAGCAAACTTTAAGGGTCATAGAGGAAGATAGTAGGGAATTTTGTATCACGCTGACATCAGTGTGTTGATCTTTGTGTTGCAACCTTTCAGTGCTAGACAGTTTCCATGATTAGGGAAGACAGAAGAAAATGCATGGAGTGATGGAGATGTCTGACATGTCTTTATTCAAAGGTGGACAACCCATGCATGCCACAAGCCATATCTCACTGGGTATCACACAGGCAGGGGGCCCCAACTCCCTTATATACTAAGTGCACACAAAACTGTCAAGATACCAAGATACTGTATAATATAGTGTGACTCTGAGCATGCAGGCCCACTCAAGGTTATAAGAATACAGATTATCAGACCCAGGCTCAGTGCTATAGGAACACTGCTTATCTTAGTTACCCACATATTTGAGTGAAGGAGCCAGACTGACTCTGTTTAACCTAAAATCTTACACACACACACATACAAAACACCAATGAAATGATGACCTTAAATGACACATTAGATCAAATGTATTTAATTCGTATTCAGAACAGTTCACTCTGAAGCAGCAAAATATACATTTTTTCAAGTGCACACACAACATTTTCTAGAACAGACTATATATTATGACAAAATAAGTCTTATCATATTTATAAATATTGCAATTATATCAAGCATTTTATCTTGATCATGCTGGTATAAAAAATAGAAATTGATCACAAAATAAAACCTGAAGAAAGCACAAAAACATGTAGGCAAAATAACATGTTACTAAAAGAAAAATGGGTAGACAATGAGATAGAGAAATCAATCAGGGATGTCTAAAACAAATAAAAATGAGAACAGAACAACCTAAAATATATGGAACACAGGAACAAAAGAGAAGAATTCATAGCATTATAGGCCTACCTCAGGAAACAAACAAAAACCTCAAACAATCAAACTTAACTTTTAAAGGATGTAAAGAAAGGTCTCAAGTGAGTAGATTACAGGATATAATCTAGATTACAGCGGAAATAAGTGAAATGGAGTAAAACAAAATTGCAGGAGTTCAATGAAACCAAAATCTACTTCTGTGAAAGGATGACTAAACCAAAAAAAAAAAAAAACAAATCAAAACTGTTAATCAGACTTACATGGTAGAGAGGGCAGGTAGAGGTCAGCAATGGGGAAAACAGTGTGACAACTGTATCTGAACAACAATAAATAAAATAAAAGAGACACTAAGGAAAAGAAGGAAGGAAGGAAGGAAGGAAGGAAGGAAGGAAGGAAGGAAGATGGGAAATTAAACAAATATAAAAGCACGTTCCTAGCACTTGGCTAGAAAAAAAAACTGTGATACATTTACACAATGGATTTCTATGCAGCAGTAAGAAAGAACTTTTTCTTTCATTGCAGCAGTAATGGATGGATGTGAAGTGTAATAAGCCAGTCAGCGAAAGACAAATACCATATGATTACATCTATAAGAGGAATCCAATGAACAAAATAAACTAGTGAACAAAATAAACTAATGAGCAAAATAGATCCTTAGGTATGAACAATGGAACAGACCAAAAGTGGCCAGAGGGGAAGGAGAAGAAGGGTAATGGTGGAAAGAAGGGGAAGGACCTAGTCAAGAACATGTAAGAATGGCCCATGGACATAGATAGCAGGGTAGGAGTTGATGGTGGGAGTAAGGGTGAGGGCTGGGCAGACTCTGTGAGAGCAAAGAGGGAGAATTTGGGACAACCGTGATAGAATGACAACAAAAATAATTTTAAAAATAAAGACATGCAAAAAAGTGTAAAAATATTACAAAAATATTGTATAACAATATTGGAGAATATTGGAGAATTGGAGAATCTTTTTTTTTTTTTAATATAATTTTTATTTAATTCTTGTTCAAGTACAGGTTTCTGTCTTATAATCCCAACCCTGCCCGCCCCCCACCCCATGCTCCCCGCCTCCCTCCCCTTTCCACCCCCCACCCTTAGTTATTGTCCATGTGCCTTTTATACTTGTTCATGTGAGTCCATTCCCTTTTCCCCTATGATTCTCTCCCCTCTCCCCTGTGGGCCCTGACAGCCCGTTCCATATTTGAGTGTCATTGGTTGTATTTTGCTTGCTTGTTTGGTTTGTTTAGATTCCTGTTAATGGTGAGATCATATGATATTTGTCTTTCACCGCCTGGCTTATTTCGCTCAGCATAATGCTTTCCAGTTCCATCCATGATGTTGCAAAGGGTAGTAGTTCCTTCTTCCTTTCTGCAGCATAGAATTCCATTGTGTAAATGTACCAT
>NW_028095969.1:171350-226478 GCF_014824575.4 Sturnira hondurensis
AAAGTAGGAGGGATCACAATACCTGATATCAAACTGTATTACAAGGCCACTGTAATCAAAACAGCCTGGTACTGGCACAAAAACAGGCACATAGACCAATGGAATAGAACAGAGAGCCCAGAAATAAACCCAACTCTCTACAGTCAATTAATATTCGACAAAGGGGGCAATAACATAAAATGGAGTAAAGACAGCCTTTTCAACAAATGGTGTTGGGAGAACTGGACAGCTACATGCAAAAAAATGAAACTTGAGCACCAACTTACACCATACACCAAAATAAATTCAAGGTGGATAAAAGACTTAAATATAAGCCGTGAAACCATTAAAACCCTAGAGGAGAGCCTTGGCAAGAAAATCTCAGATATTCTACGCAGCAATATTTTTACTGATACGTCCCCTAGAGCAAGGAACATAAAGGAAAGAATAAACAAATGGGATCTCATCAAAATTAAAAGCTTCTGCATGGCTAAGGAAAACAGTATCAAGATACAAAGAGAAGCAACAGCTTGGGAAAACATATTTGCCAATGATACCTCAGATAAGGGTTTAATCTCCAAAATATACAAAGAACTCATTCGGCTCCACTCAAAGAAGACAAGCAACCCGATTAAAAAATGGGCAGAGGACTTGAACAGACATTTCTCCAAGGAGGACATACAGAGAATCCAGAGACACATGAAAAGATGCTCGATATCACTAGCTATCAGAGAGATGCAAATTAAAACCGCAATGAGATACCACTTAACACCAGTCAGAATGGCTATCATAAACAAAGAAACAAACAACAAGTGCTGGAGAGGTTGTGGGGAAAAGGGGACTCTAGTTCACTGTTGGTGGGATTGCAGACTGGTACAACCACTATGGAAAACAGTATGGAATTTTATAAGAAAACTAAAAATGAACGTGCCTTTTGACCCAGCAATTCCACTCTTAGGAGTATATTCTACGAACCCTGAAACACCAATCCAAAGAACCTATGCACCCCAATGCTCATAGCAGCACAATTTACGATAGCCAAGAGCTGGAAGCAACCTAGATGCCCATGGGCAAATGACTGGATCAGAAAACTATGGTACATTTACACAATGCAATTCTATGCTGCAGAAAGGAAGAAGGAACTACTACCCTTTGCAACATCATGGATGGAACTGGAAAGCATTATTCTGAGCGAAATAAGCCAGGCGGTGAAAGACAAATATCATATGATCTCACCATTAACAGGAATCTAAACAAACCAAACAAGCAAGCAAAATACGACCAATGACACTCAAATATGGAACAGGCTGTCAGGGCCCAGAGGGGGGAGGGGAGAGAATCATAGGGGAACAAGGAATGGACTCACATGAAGAAGTATAAAAGACACATGGACAATAACTAAGGGTGGGTGTTGGGAAGGGGAGGGAGGTGGGGAGCATGGGGTTGGGGGTGGGCAGGGTTGGGAATATAAGACAGAAACCTGTACTTGAACAAGAATTAAATAAAAATATTATTTTAAAAAAACCAAAACTGTACTTGAATAAGAATTAAATAAAAAAAATTAAATATAATACAAAAATAAAATTATTGGACAATATCTCTGGTGAATATAGAAGCTACAATCCTCTGAAATGTTAGCAAACCATATCCAGCAATACATTAAAAAGATCACACACAATGATCAAGTGAGATTAATTGTGAGAACACAAGTGTGGTACAATGTTTGCAAAAAAATCGGTATGACATGGTAAATAAAATGAAAAATAAAAATGGGAGCATGGGGTGGGGGCTGGGCAGGGTTGGGTATATAAGACAGAAAGCTGTACTTGAACAAGAATTAAATAAAAAAATTATTAAAAATTAAAAATTAAAAAAATTAAAATAAATAAAAATGTGAAAAAAGAAAAATAAAAATCATGTGATCAAACCAATAAATCATAAAAAAAAATTTGATACAATACACCACCCATTTACAATAAAAAGTCTCAGTAAAATAAGAACAGAGAAAATGTATCTAATGTAATAAAGGCCATATAAGATGATTCCACAGTTAACATCACACTTAACAGGCAAAAACTGCAGGCATTCATTAACACTGGAAACAAGACAGACAGGCCACTATTACCACTCTAATTCCACATAGCACTGGTAGCCCTACCCACAGCTTTCAGACAAAAAGAAGAAATAAAAGGCATCCAAACTTGAAAGAAAGAAGTAAATCTGCCATTTTTGTGGATAACATTATACTATATATAAAAATATAGGGTAGCTGAATTCCCCTCTGGGGAATTGTAAAAGTAATAAACTTTTCAATGCAGGATGTGATTTAGTAATAAACACACAGCTTAGTACTCGCCTAAAAACAGATATTCATTTAATGGAATGAACAAAGAGCTGAAAAGTAAAACCATGCATTAATGGTCAATTAATATTTAACAAAGAATGCAAAAATATATGATGGGGTAAATATAGTATTCCATGACAGGTATGGGGGATATTGGACAGATATGTGCAATAATAAAACAATAAATCACCCTCTTATATCACAAACTAAAAGAACTCCAAAATACATTAAAAACTTAAATGTTAGACTTGAAAGCATGAATGTCCTAGGAAAAAAACCTAGACAGTAAAATCTTGATTTTCTAGTAGGAATGTGTTTTTTCTGATATGTCTCTCACACAAGAAAATCAATAAATAAATGAATAAACAAACAAATGGAACTACATGTAAGTGAAAATTTTTGAACAAAACTAACAAAATGGAAAAAATACTGAATGGGAGAAATATTCACCAATGATGTCCTGATAAGGGGTTAATATTCAAAGTTTATAAATGACCTAGAAAACTAACCCTGGCAAAAGTAATTTATTTGGTTGGAGTGTTGTCCTGTAAACTGAAAGGTCACAAGTTTAAGTCCCCGGTTAGAACACCTATCTAGGTCACGTGTTCAGTCCTCAGTCAGGGAGTATGTGAGAGGCTACCAATACATGTTTCTCCCTCACATTGATGTTTTTCTCCCCACCCTCTCTCTCTCCCCTTCTCCTCTCTCTAAAATCAATAAGCATGCTTTTGAAAGAATAAAAATAGTTTATAAAACTCAATGCAAAAAATAATGTAATTAAAACATTGCCATGAATTTAAGTAGAGATTTCTGTAAAGAGGACTTACAGATGATCAATAGACACATAAAAAGATGCTGCACATCACTGGGTTGTGAGAGAAATACAAATTAAAACCCCAATAAAATATCAACTCACACTTGTCAGAATGGTTATCATGAATACATAAACAAACATCAAGTGTTAGCAAGAATGTGAAGGAAAGGGAAACCAAGTACCCTGTTGGTGGGAATACAGACCAGTACAGACACTGTAGAAAGCAGTACAGAGTTACTTCAAAAAATTAGAAATGGAATTGCAATATGACCCAGCAATTTCACTTCTAGGAATATATCCAAAGAAATCCAAAATACTAATTCAAAAGCATATATGCACCTGTATTTATTGTATTGTTATTTATAATTGCCAATATCTGGAAGCAACCTAAGTGTTCTTCAGTAAATGAAAAAATTACAAAGGTTTGGCAATTTAAAAAATTGAAAACTACTTAACCATTAAAAACAAAAAATAAATAAAAATATTACCTTTTGCAGCAGCATGGATGAACATGGAAAGCATTTTGTTAAGTAAAATCAACCAGTCAAAGACAAGTACCAAATTATTTCATTCACATTTGAATTATAATGAACAAAATAAATGATAAAGATAAAGAATACAGTGACAGCTCTCAGGGGATGAAGTGGGACTAGATAGAAAAGGTGAAAGAACAAGCAAAATAAAACCTTGTTGACAATAATATGATGATGAGCAGAGGAAAATGGGAATGGGAGGAGGTAGATGAAGATGTAGGGGTTAAAATGGTGACCTAAAAAAACAATTTGGGGTAATGAACTCACAATACCTAAAAAGTGTATTTTAAAATGGTACAACTGAAATGTATATAATTTTATTAACCAATCATCAATATAAATTAAAATATAAAAATATGTTACCTCAGTATTTTTCTAAAAAAACAAATGTTACATCTATAATATATCTGTACCCCAACTGTCTTTATTGAATCAGTTACCATTTTGCTTTAATTTGTTATGACAGTAATTCATAATAAATAAAGTTATCTAAAAGTTAACAATGCAAACTCTAAAATGTAAGGGCAGGAAATGGCAGTGAGGTAGGTGAGAGTAGAGCCCTCTTCCCCTATACATGGGTGTAACACCTAGCCAATCTTCTGAGGAACAGAGTGAACAGCCAACGGAATCCCAGCTTATATGAAGTTGGGAGGCCAAAACTGTAGAGAACATTAGAAAACAGACAGTAAGGAGATTGTGTTGGGACAGTAAGGGCCCTGGGAATTACACAGTGACTGAGGCTACTACAGCCACCTGCCTACCTCCTGCCACAGGATCCTTAGAAGAGAGCCAAATCAACGGCTCCCTCCCCTACCAAACAGGGAGGACAAAGTGGCACCGGGATGCACCTGGATGCTTGAAGTCACTGTGGGGTATAAAGACAAAGAGGGGGATGCAGAGAAGCAGCGTTCACCTCCTGGAACTGTGGACACCAGGCTGGGTCATTATCAGAGGAATTGGGGAGCCGGGTGATACCTGGAGAAGGTAGAAGTTTTGAACCAAGACAGATCCCGACCCTGATAGTCTCTGCTCTGGTTAGAAAGTTGGGTTGTGTGAAAAGCTGGGCCATTGTTAAGAACTGCAGGCTTAAACAGGAGGATTTTACTCAAAAAAGTCTGTCAGTCACTGTTTAAAGAATTCCCGCACAGTGGCTCACTCTCCCTGCAGCTGGCTTGCACCACAGCTAGCTAGTGAAGAGGAAGGAAGAGGTGCCTCACACAGATCACAGAATGAATGGTCAGAGAAAGGAAGCAGGGCTCAGGGAGTAGAAGTCCCCAGAAAGACTTAACTTAGTGAGGAAGCTGAACTACCACGAAGAGACTTTGAGAGTGCCCTGCACCTAGGCCAGCAAAGAGGGAGCAGGTGGTGTGCCATGCCACTAATTAGTGTGCATCACAGACAGCACAAAGGGTAGATTAATGGTGCCTGCCTGGCACAGATGAACAGTGGGGGCCTGGCAGCACGCAGAGAACCTGGGATGGAGGCTGGGCAACTGTGAATATTTTGGTCTAGACCTGGCCCCCATCCTGGCAAAACCATAGGAAGGGAGAAAAGCAAAGTCAAATCCACCTTTGCCTGAGGCATGAAGGAAGAATAAGAGAACTCTCTTAGCAGATATAAAGTTAGCAGGAGGCTTTTTCATTTCCCCCCAAGTGAGATAATAAGACTTAGAGCTGTGAAAGGTCCAGAAAGAGGCCCAGAGAGGGAACACAGGGCTAATTCCAACAACTCAGAAACTGAGAACAATTTCACCTTGCTATTCCAGAGAATTTACATGTTATTGGTTATTTGTATTTTTTATTTCATCATTTTTACTTATTTTATTAGTATTTTTATTTCTCTTCTTTCTGCTCAGTTTTCTTCTCTTAACTGCAATCTTTGTTTTTTTCTGGTGGCCTCTTAAATATTATATTTTAATTTTTTTTCTTTCACTTCATTTGTCTTCCAATATCACACTACTCTTGGTCATGTATTTCCTACTATTTTTATTCAGATCATTTATTTCTTGTCATATTATTGTTGTTCCAGTATTATTGTAAATCATTATTGCTCTATGTAGCTGTAAATACTACATAGCAACCCTCCATGATCTTAGCCTATTTCACTATCATCTGGGAATTTATTACTGTAATGATTAATTCTGTTCTCTCTCACACTATGCCTACATTCTATCCTTTACTCTCACTGTATCTCATCATCTGACCTTTCACAAAGAGATGTGTTTTCTAGATTCAGCTCACAATCCTTCCTCTCTCTAACAAGAGCCTTATCTCTTGAGCAATAGAAAAGACTAGTTCTTTTATAAAGAATGGATAGTTGGGTGAAATATCATGAATAATATTGTACTTTTCCAAAGGATCTTCTATCTCTTCTCTACCTGTTGGTACTTTAAATTCCATAGAGTACTCTCCTGCTGTCTTCATCCATTTTTCCTCTCCCCTCCAATTGATCACATACAAGAGTAGGTGGGAGCTGTGAACACCAACATGCCTGCTGGAAAAGAGAACCCACCAACAAAGGAAGCACCAACAGGTAGAAACCCAAGTACAACAAGAGAGCCCAACACAAACAAACAAACAAACAAACAAACAAACAAACAAACAAAAAACAGCAACCCTAGAGCAACCACAGAAGGAGATCAAAAAGAATACACCACTGATTACATAGATTTCCTAACAGAAATTCTCCCTACAAAGACAGCTAGCAAGCCCATATGGTCAATCTGTATTTGGAGCTGGCCTGCTCCCACATTCTCTCCTATAAACTCTGGGTGTTCAGTTCAATTCTGTGTCTGAATCACCAAGAACCTAGTTATGTGTGCCCACCTGTGACAGGTTTTTGGCAAGCCAGCCAGGACAAGACATCTGAATGGATTGCCACAGTCGAGATGGGAACCACACCCTCCATCACTTCCAAATCACCATTGGGTTGCATTCTTAGCAATTGGCATAAATTTGACCCTAAATTTTTAAAAGGGAAGAGATTACTTTTCTTTTCTAACACTGTTTGGCCTCAATATAAATTACGGATGGAGAGATATGGCCTGAGAATGGGAGCAAGAATTATAATACCAGCCTACAATTAGATCTATTCTGCCAGAGGGAAAGGCAAATGATCTGGAATTTCTTATGTGCAGGCATTCATGGCTCTGTACTGAGATCCCTCGTTTGCTCCAGCCTCACCTTCACAGAACCTACACACCCAAGTGTTGATCAATTAGAAGACACCCTCCTTAGTTCCACACCTGTCTCCCAAGGGAGATGAAGGGAACCCCAGAGTTTCTGGAGTCTCTGCCCTTACCTTAGAGGGAGTGACCTCTCTACCACCTCATGCTATGGACAACCTAAAGCCAGCAACTAAGGAGAAGTTCAGCCCTGCAGGACATACTAGGAGTGGCTCTTCTTATCTCCCTACCACTCCTATACTCCAACCCTTGAGGGAGGGAGCAGGCGCCAAAGAGGCTATAAGGGACCAAGTGCCCTTCCCTATAACTGATTTACAACAATGTAAACACAGGCTAGGTAGTTTTTTGGAAGACCCTTCATGTTTCACTAGTAATTTTCAGCCTCTTACTTTAGCTTTCAGTAGGTCACAGAGGGAGATGTACATAATTCAGACCACCTGCTGTTCCCCAGATGAGAAATGGCAGATTTGGGAGAATGCCAATAAACATGTAGACCAGCTGCATACCCTGAACCCTCAGGCTTTATAAGCCATGCCCACATGTACGTTGGGGATTGGAAACCAAATCATGTGGGTGTGCTGTCTTGGAGGATGGGTCACATGAGAGTTCCACCATCTTGGAACTAGGCAATGTGGGCTAAGTGTTCTCTTCAGTTTATGGGCTGTGTGTTGTTGTGTGGGCACAGTCAGGTTCTCTGTGCAACTAGGTTTGATAGGATGGCTCTGGTTCCAAAGGTTATGAACTGAGGTCCAAGGGTGACTATCTGATTTATAGGGTGTTTGCAAGGTATAAGCCTCAGAAAGCTGCAGGAAGATGTAAAACCCAGAAACATCTAGTGGAAGATGCCTGCAAACCCAGGGACTTTTAGTGGAAGGTACCTATAGTGCTAGAGACTTTTAGCTGCCAGATACTGGGGTTAAGTACTAAGTTTAAGTATAGTCCTTCCCAGTGTGGGAAAGGAACAGGAATTAAGAGTGAATTGTGGTTAAATCTTGATGGGTAAAAAGGCTAGAAAAAGTTTGTGAATGTTGCAGATGGTCTGTGGGAAGCTGTAAAGATAAACAGAAATGTGAATGTTTTGGAAAGAAATTATGTGGTGTTAGTAATAGAAGGTATAAGGCATGGAGATGCAATCTTGGTGGATATCAGAAGGAAAAGGATTTTCCTTCATACTTTGTATTTTTATCCCTACATGATCCCTCCAGAATTTGGAATTCTGAAGGAGTGAGTGATGACATAAGGTTTCTTTGCATAAATCCAATAAGACTAGTCATTAAATGGTAGTTTTATTAACCAATATTTTGACTGGAATGTCATGACTGAGTGAGGCATGTCTGTGTTCTAGTTGTCACCAGAAAGCCTGGAGGAACTGGGGTTGGCTTGTGAAGCTATCAAAAACCCATGAGAAGGAGCCTGGTCCCTTGGTTGGTTGTGTGGTTCATGGCAGTCTTTCCAGGGAAGGAAAAAAGATTGCTTTCCTAAAAGATGCTAAAAAAAAAGGAACCTGCAGGCAAAAAGGAAGCCTCAAGTATTTGAGTAAAACAACTGGTACATGTGAATCCAGGTGGCATTTGTGTGGCTCTACTTCTGTGTCCTGAGAGGTGGACTGAAAAGTCAATCTAAAGTTCCCTGTGATGAGTTCCAGCAAAGCAGACTTATAGATCATAGATGCTTTAGGCTGCACTTGGTGTATTTATGCAAACAAACAGGCAAAATTAAAAGTTGGACTCAGTGTAGTCCTTTCAATGACAATGAGGGTGATCTTGGGGAGAAAAACTGTGGTTCAAAGAAGATCACAATGCTCAATATTAGATATTGGAATGGCGCAGGTAACTGACTTGAAAGTTTGTTTTCATTTGGAAGTTGAAAGTGGGCTTGTAATATCACCAAAGATGTTCAATTTACAGGCAGAAAGGACCTGTCAAATTGTCACTATTAAATGCATTGCAGCAATGGCCTGCCAACTGAATGTCTTCTCAAAAGACACTCTCACAGGGACAGATACTGGCTTGGGGGTTGTTGTGTGAATTGACATGTGTGTTCTTCCTTCTGTTTTCATAAGGTGTATTCCTATGACCTCATTACCTGAGTTATTTCTTGCAATATAGACTTCACTTAAGGAGCCCATCTTCATCACCACCCCTGGAGACTTAATGGTTTGGTTGAACCAAGTGGTAGGTTTGGTGAAAAGTTGGGGCAGTCTGTGAGCTTCCCCTTGAACTGATTTTTCCCTTTCTGTCCTAAAGTCTTGGAAAAAAGGGCCCAGAAATCTGAAATGGGGAAAAACCTAAAATATTTCCCTCAGCTGGAGCCAAGTATAGTGGACCGCAGGGGCTCTGGATGGATGTAGCAAGACTTTTACACCTCCAAATAAGCCATTTCACTTATTTATATATTTATCAGTCTTATTCAAGTAGTGTTTTCTGTTTTATATTACCTGCCCTGCCCCCCCAGTGTTCCCCACCTGCCTCCCATTTCTGCCACCCCCACCGTAATTATTGTCCATGTGGACTTTATACTTATTCATGTGAGTCCCTCCCCTTTTCCCCTATGATTCTCTCCCCTCTGGGCCCTGTCAGCCTGTTCCATATTTGAGTGACATTGGTCGTATTTTGCTTGCTTGTTTGTTTTGTTGTTTAGATTCCTGTTAACAGTGATATATGGCATTTGTCTTTAACTGCTTGGCTTATTTCGCTCAGTATAATGCTTTCCAGTTCCATCCATAATGTTCCAAAGGGTAGGAGCTCCTTCTTCCTTTCTGCAGCACAAAACGCCATTGTGTAAATGTACCATAGTTTTTTGATCCAGTCATTGACCGATGGGCATCTAGGTTGCTTCCAGCTCTTGGCTATCATTAATTGTGCTGCTATGAACATCGGGGTGCATAGGTTCTTTGGATTGGTGTTTCAGGGTTCGTAGGATATACTCCTAATAGTGGAATTGCTGGGTCAAAGGGCACATTCATTTTTAGTTTTTTAATAAAATTCCATATTGTTTTCCATAGTGGTTGTACCAGTCAGCAATCCCACCAACAGTGAACTAGAGTCCCCTTTTCCCACAACCTCTCCAGCATTTGTTTGTCTCTTTGTTTATAATAGCCATTCTGACTGGTGTTAAGTGGTATCTCATTGTGGTTTTAATTTGCATCTCTCTGATAGCTAGTGATATTGAGCATCTTTTCATGTGTCTCTGGATCCTCTGTATGTCCTCCTTGGAGAAATGTCTGTTCAAGTCCTTTGCCCATTTTTTAATTAGGTTGCTCATCTTCTTTGAGTGGAGTCAAGTGAGTTCTTTGTATATTTTGGAGATTAAACCCTTCTCTGAGGTATCATTGGCAAATATGTTTTTCCAAGCTGTTGCTTCTCTTCGTATCTTGACACTCTTTTCCTTAGCCATGCAGAAGATTTAATTTTGATGAGATCCCATTTGTTCTTTCTGTCCTGTATGTCCCTTGCTCCAGGGGATGTATCAGTAAAAATCTTGCTGCGTGGAATATCTGAGCCTTTCCTGCCAATGTTCTGCTCTAGAGCTTTAATGGTTTAATGGCTTATATTTAAGTCTTTTATCCACCTTGAATTAATTTTGGTGTATGGCGTGAGTTGGTGCTCAAATTTCATTTTTTTTTGGAATGTAGCTGTCCAGTTGCCCCAACACCATTTGTCGAAGAGGCTGTCTTTACTACATTTTAGGTCATTGCCCCCTTTGTCAAATATTAATCGACTGTAGAGAGTTGGGTTTATTTCTGGGCTCTCTGTTCTATTCCATTGGTCTATGTGCCCGTTTTTGTGCCAGTACCAGGCTATTTTGGTTGCAGTAGCCCTGTAATACAGTTTGATATCAGGTATTGTGATTCCTGCTACTTTGTTCTTCTTTCTCAAAATTGCAGCAGCTATTTGGGGTCTTTTATGGTTCCATATAAATTTTTGAAGTGTTTATTCTATGTCGGTGAAATATGCCATTGGAACTTTAGTGGATATTGCATTGAATCTGAAAATTGCTTTGGGTAGTATGGACATTTTGATGATGTTAATTCTTCCAATCCATGAGCATGGTATATATTTCCATTTGTTTGTGGCTTCCTTGATTTCTTTCTTCAGTGCTGTGTAGTTTTCTGCATACAGGTCTTTTACCTCCTTGGTTAGGTTTATTCCCAGATATTTTATTTTTCTTTTTGCTATATCGAATGGGATTTTTTTCCTGATTTCTGCTTCTGCTGCTTCATTGTTGGTATATAAAAATGCCTTTGATTTCTGGATATTGACTTTGTATCCCGCTGTTTTCCCAAATTCATTTATTAAGTTGGAGCAATTTTTTGGTAGAGTCTATAAGATTTTCATGTACACTATCATGTCATCTGTAAACAATGCTAGTTTTGTTTCCTCCTTTCCAATTTGGATGCCTTTTATTTCCTTCTCTTGTGTGATCCTTGTGGCTAGAACTTCTGATATTATATTGAATAGAAGTGGTGAAAGGGGGCAACCTTGTCTTGTACCTAATCTTAGTGGAAAAGCTTTTAGTTTTTTCCCATTGAGTGTGATGTTGGCCGTAGGTCTTTCATATATGGCCTTTATTATATTGAGAAATGTTCCCTCTATTCCCACTTTGCTGAGTACCTTTATTATAAATGGGTGGTGTACCTTATCAAAAGCTTTTTCCGCATCTATTGATATGATCATGTGGTTTTTGTCTTTGCTTTTGTTTATATGGTATATTGCATTTACTGATTTATGAATATTGAACCATCCTTGCATCTCTGAGATGAATATCACTTGGTCATGGTGAATGATCTTTTTGATATATTGTTGGATGCAGTTTGCCAATATTTTATTGAGGATTTTAGCATCTATTTTCACCAGCAATATTGGCCTGAAGTTTTCTTTCTTTTTTTGTGTCTCTATCTGGTTTTGGAATTTGGATGCTGCCGGTTTCATAAAAAGAGTTGGGGAGTTTTCCCTCCATTTGGATTTTTTGGAATAGTCTGTGAAGAATAGCGGTTAGCTCTTCTTTAAAAGCTTTGTAGAATTCTCCTGTGAAACCATCTGGTCTGGGGCTTTTGTGTGATGGGAGTTTTTTGATTACTGCTTCAATTTCATCTGCTGTTATTGGCCTGTTCATGTTTTCTGCTTTTTTTTCATTGAGTTTTGGAAGATTATATTTTTCTAGAAATTTGTCCATTTCACCTAGGTTTTCAAATTTCTTGGCATACAGTTCTGCATAATAATTTCTTACAACCCCTTCTAGTTCTGTGGTGTCAGTTGTAATCTCTCCTCTTTCATTTCTGATTGTGTTTATTTGGGTCATCTCTTTTTTTCTTGATGAGCCTCTTTAAAGGCTTGTCTATTTTGTTTATCGTTTCAAAAAACCAACTCCTGGATTCATTGATCCTTAGAATTGTGCTTTTAGTCTCTATGTAATTTAATTCTGCTCTGATCTTGGTGATTTCCTTCTTTCTACTTGCTCTGGGCTGTCTTTGTTGTTGTTCCTCGAGTTCTTGGAGGCGTCGGGTTAGATTGTTTGTTTGAAATGTTTCTATCTTCTTTAGGTAGGCCTGTATTGCTATGAACTTCCCTTTCAGGACTGCCTTTGATGTGTCCCATAAGTTTTGGGTTGCTGTGAGTTCATTTTCATTAGTTCCCAGAAGCTTTTGTAATTCTTCCCTAATCTTAATCTTGACCCATTCATTGTTTAATAGCATACCATTCAGTCTCCATGCTTTTGGGTGTTTTAGTTTTTTCCTCTGGGGTTGGTTTCCAATTTCAGTCCCTTGTGGTCAAGAAAATGCTTGGTATGATTTCTATTTTCCTGAAATTTTTGAAACTCATTTTTTGTCCTATCATGTGGTCTATCTTTGAAAATGTTCCATGTGCACTTGAAAATAATGTATATTTAACTTCTTTGGGATGGATGGCTCTCTATATATCAATTAGGTCCATTTCTTGTAGAGTGTCATTTAATGTTGCAATATCTTTGTTGATATTTTGTTTGGAAATCTGTTCATTTTTGACAGTTGGGTGTTAAAATCCCCTATTATAATTGTATGGCTGTCAATATCTTTATTGAGGTCCTCTAGGATTTTCTTTATATATTTGGGTGCTCCTATGTTAGGTGCATATATATTTACAATGTTAATGTCTTTTAGTGGATTTTTCCCTTGAGTATTATGAAGTTACCTTCTGGGTCTCTCTTTATAGCCCTTTTTTGAAGTGTATTTTGTCTGATATGAGAATTGCTACCCTGGCACTTTTTTATTTGTCCATTTGCTTGAAGCATTTGTTTCCATCCTTTCACTTTTAGTCTGTGGTGGTCTTTTGACCTGAGGTGCGTGTCTTGTAGGCAGCATATGTGTGGGTCCTGCTTTCTTTCCATTCAGCTAATCTGTGTCTTTTAATTGGTGCATTTAATCCATTTACATTTAAGGTTATTATTGAAGGTAGTTATTCATTGCCATTTGTGTACCTGCGTTCCTCTCCGTCTCTCTCCTTTCCTTAAAGCAGCCCTTTTACTATTTCTTGTAGAGCTGGTTTGGTGGAGGCATATTCTTTTAGACTTCTTTTGTCTTGGAAGCTCTTTATTTGGCCTTCTATCTAAATTGAGAGCCTTTCTGGGTAAAGTAGCCTTGGTTGTAGGCCTCTGTTTCTCATTACTTCGAATATTTCTTGCCATTCTCTTCTTGCTTGGAATGTTTCCATTGAGAAGTCAGTAGCCAACTTTATTGGAAACCCTTGGTATTTTACTTCCTTTTCTCCTTTGCTGCCTTTAGGATTCTCTCTTTGTCTTGGAGTTTTGCCATTTTAATGATGATGTGTCTTGCAGTAGGCCCTTTTGGATTCCACTTGCTTGGGACTCTGTGATTCCTAGATTCATGTGATTTTCTCTCTCCTCAAGTTAGGAAAATTTTCCATTATTATTTTTCAAGTAGGTTTTCTATTTCTTCTTCTTCTTCTTCTTCTTCTCCTTCTGGTATTCCTATTATTCAGATATTATTACGTTTCATATTGTCTTGCATTTCTCTTACACTCTCCTCATTCTTTCTTATTCTCTTTTCCATTACTTAGTCTTTCTGGGAGATTCTTTCTACCCTGTTTTTGATCTTGCTTATGTGCTCTTCTGCCTCATTGATCCTATTCTTCATACCTTCTACTGTGTTCTTCAGTTCAGAAATTGTACTTTTCATTTCCTCTTGGCCTTTGCTGATGGTTTCTATTTCCTTTTTCATGTTGCTATAGTTTGCGGAGAGTTCATTGTAGCTCCCCTGTAGTTTCTGGTAGCTTGTTGTAAGCTCTTTGAATTTCCTGATAACCAGTGCTTTGAATTCAATATCTGACAGTTGACTTGCCTCTATTTCATCTAACATTCTTTCTGAGACTTCCTCCTTTTCTTTCATTTGGGGATTGTTTGTGATGCTCTTCTTGTTGGCCTCAGCTTCTTCAATTGATCTGTTCTGGTTCCCTGGGTTTATGGCGTGAAGTTCTGTGGTCGGGTACATGTGAAATTCAGTGGTACAGTCTCTTGTAGGTATCTTGGGGTTCTTTACTACCATCTACTCCTCTTGTTGGTTTTCAGCTGGTCAAACCTTTTCTTCTCCTCTCACTAGCTTCAGCAGTCTAAGGGGCTATTAGTGTGGTCTTTCTCATGCCTCAGTGAGCTCAACTGGTTTCCCCAGTGCAGTCCCAAGATCTGGACAGGTGCCACTCTTCTGCACCCTACTGAGAGCGGATTTTTCCCCAGGCTTCCCAGCCCTGGTCCGGTGTGCGGACGGGTGCTCCCAGGCAGGCTTTTCTGTCTCCCAGGCTTGGGTGCAGACCTTTCCCAGTTCTGTGGCTGAACTCACAGGGCAACCACAATTCTCCCAAGCAGACAGCTACAGACTGACTCCCTCTGCTTCCCAGTTCGTGTCTACTAAGTAGGGATGGAGCTGGCCAGTGGCTCTGTTCCAGGGGCCCTGCCAGCAGCCAGAGACTCCCTGAGACCTTTAGAGATCCAGCGCACGGTCCACGCCACAGAGAACACATGGGCAACTCTCAATTCCCCAAGGCGAAAGCTGGCGCAAGCCCCACGCCACCAGGAAGGCTCGGGCGAATTGCAGTTCCCCAAGCTGAGAGCAGGCGCAGGCCCTGCACCACTGGGAAAGCAGGGACGACTTGCAGTTACCCAAGTTAATGGCCACAGTTTGACTCCCTGTTCTTCCCAGTCTGCTCTGGGTGAGTAGGGTTTGAGCTGGTGACTGACTCACTTCCAGGGGTCCTGTCAGCAGCCTGAGACTCCCCGAGACTGTTCGAGAGCCAGCACAGGCCCCAAGACACAGGGAATGCTCAGGCAACTCTCAGTTCTCCCAGGCCAGCAACCACAGCCTGACTCCATGGGTTATCAGAGCTCTCTGGTTTTCTTCTGAATGCCCGCTCCTCTCTCTACCACTACCAGCAAACCGATCTCTCCTGGTGTTTTCCAATCTGCGCCCTGCCAGATAGTGGGGGTGCTGGTGACTAGTTCTCTCCCAGGGTTGTTGTTGCCCACCCTCAGCTCTCAGAGACCAGGGTGGCCAGCCAGGGCCCTGGCACGGCCTGGTGGAGGGCCTGCTGCTGCCTCTGCGCTGCTCCCTCCTACCTTGTTGATATACAGCCATCTCCTCTCCTCAACCTCTGGTCATTCAGTGTCCACTACACTCTCTGGAGTCCTGCCTTCTTATGTGCTGTGTCCCTGTTGGGCATCTGCTCTGCTCCTCTGCAGATCAGCCCGATTTTTCTCTGGCACGTGGAGGGAAGCAACATCCTTTGTCCTATTCCACCGCTATCTTTCTGCCTACACCAGATAAGCCATTTTACCCAAGTCTCTGCCTTCATCATTTAGTGGTTGTGATTTAATTGTGTCTTCTAACTGTCTTGCAAACTCTTTCACCTTCAGAATATGATAAGGATGCCAACTATCCAGTAATGCCAGACTTTGGGCATCAAGCCTGCAAGTTCCTGGTGACAGCCCAATGACCTGGATTCTGTAAGGTCTTTCTCTTCACAGGAAGGACACCCTATATGCTGCCCCCCACTCTTTCAGGAACCCCTGATGCAAGGGTAGGTAGGATGACATCCATGTCCAGATCGAAGTAGGTACAAGAGGATGAGACCCTTGCCCATTGTCCCTTTATATGATTATAAAGGGGTTATAAATCTGAAAGGGGGATTTGTATGAGGGTGCAGCCAGGGGTCCCCAAAAGAAGGATTTGCAATGGGGTCCAGAACTGAGGGTGTCCAGGAAATATTAAAAACATGGCATGTTGCCCTGACTGGTGTATCTCAGTGGATTGAGTGTGGTCCTGAAAACTAAGGGATCATGGTTTGATTCCTAGTCAGGGCACATGCCTGGGTTGCAAGCCAGTTACCAGAAGGGAACACATGAGAGGCGACCATACATCGGTTTTCTCTCCCTCTCTCCTTCCCTTCCCCTTTAAAGATAAATGACTAAAATCTTTAAAAAAATAACATGGTATGTCCTCACTCCCACAAGTATGAGCTGGATGAGAAACATGGAGCAGGGCCACTGAGTTGTTTTGCATAGCAACAGTTTTGCAGATAACCTCTAGAGTGGTAATTTAACATATATATAACCTTTAACTGTTTTCATGGCTATATTTTATAACTCTGGCCATGCTTGAGCCACAAAAAAGGGAGTGACTTCTACCCAAGGTGTAACTGGGAGGCAACTTTCCCTGGTTACAGAGCTTGCATGAGAGCTTGGAGATGATTGGTTCCATGCCACGAGGCTACACTTGTCCAGACTTACTATGGAAGCTCAGAAAAGCTGAAAAAATATGAGACTGCTGGCAAGTGTAGCCATTTGTGGGAGGAGTTGGACATGGGGTTGCAGAGGAAGATTAGTGCTAGCATTTAAACCCAGGCAGAGCAGCCATGACAGGAATCACCATACAGCTTTAGCAGCAGAGAAGCACCACACGGCTTTGGCAGAGAACTGCCACTGAGCTTTTCCACTGCTAGGACTATATCCTAAGAATCCTGAAACACCAATCCAAAAGAACCTATTTACTCCAATGTTCATAGCAGCACAATTTACAACAGCCAGGAGCTGGAAGCAACCTACATGCCCATCAGAAAATTAATGGATCAAAAAGCTGTGGTAGATTTACACAATGAAATTCTATGCAGCAGAAAGAAAGAAGGAGCTCTTACCCCTTGTGACAGCATGGATGGAACTGGAGAGCATTTTTGCTAAGTGAGGTAAGTCAGGTTGTGAAAGACAAACACCATATGATCTCACCTTTAACAGGAAACTAGTCAACAAAAGAAACAAATGAGCAAAACATAACTAAGGACACTGAAACTGAGAACAGGCTAACAGTAGCCAGAGGGGAGAGGGGAAGGAATTTCAGGGCAAAGGGGGAAGAGTTTGCAGGAACAAGTATAAAGGACACATGTGCAAATCAAGGGGGGGGTGGTTGAAAATGAAAGGGAGTTGGGGAGGGCTGGGTGGTTGGCTGGGATGGGGATAAAATGCAGAAAACTGTACTTGAACAATTAAAATAAAATTTAAATTTAAAAAAGGCAGCAAAAATGGAACATCAGGAAGTGCAGAAACAAACAGAAAAAAATCCATTTCTTGTGGGGAGGCCAAAAATAAAGAACCTGCAATAAAAAGAACTGAAGACTCCCCTTTAGAAGAGCTAAATGGACAATAACTAAGGGTGGGGGGCGGAAATGGGAGGGAGGTGGGGAGCACTGGACGGGGGTGGGCAGGGCTGGGAATATAAGACAGAAACCTGTACTTGAACAAGAATTAAATAAAAATTATATTTTTAAAAAAAGAAGAGCTAAATGAAATGGAGGTAAGCAAAGTATTAGATACAGAATGCAATAGAATGGTTATAAGGAAGGTCAAGGAACTAACAGACAACTACAAGAAACTGAGTGAGAACTACAATAGAATGAAAACAGAAATTGAAACTATAAATGAAAACTAGGGAGAAATAAAATATACAATTTCTAAAATAAAAACACACTAGAAGGAATTATAAGCAGGCTAGATAAAGCAGAGGACTGAATTAGTGGAAAAATAGGTAGAGCTGCTGCATGGAAAATGACTAGAAAAATATGAAAATAGCTTAAGGGGATTCCAAAATAACATGAAATGCAACGACATTAGAGTCAGAGTCACAGCCAGAGGAAAAGAAAAGGAACAAGGGATAGAAACCCTGTTTGGAAAAAATGATAATGGAAAACTTTCCAAACCTACAGAGGGAGAAAAAAACCACAGAAGTGCCAGAGATGCAGAGAGTGCCAAGAAAGATAAATCCAAAGAGGACTACTCCAAGACATGTCGTAATTAAAACGCCAAGTTTTGCAGACAAAGAGAATCTTCAAAACATCAAGGAAGAAACTACAAGTAAGATACAAGATGCCCCAATAAGGCTAGCAGCTGGGTTCTCAATAAAAAACACTCCAGTTTAGGATGGAATCGCAAGAACTATTCCAAGTAGTGGAGAAAAAAGGCCTATAAACAAGATTATTCAGCAAGGCTCTCAACTAAATGAAAAGCAAAATAGAGTTTCCCAGACAAAAGAAACTGAAAGAATACACCTCCACCAAACCAGCACTACAAGATATGCTGAAGTGACTACCAGAAGAAGAGAAAGGAAGAGTAAGAAAGAGAAGAGCTCAGGTACAAAGGGGAAAAATGAATGAATACCTATCATTAATAACCATAAATGTTAATGGATTAAATACTCCAATCAAAAGACAAAGAGTACTTGAATGGATAACGAAACACGACCCACACTTATGCTGCCTACAAGACACCTACCTCAGAACAAAAAACCTAAATTAACTATAATTGAAGGGCTGAAAAAAATATTCCAAACAAATGGACAGGGAAAAAACCTGGGAAGCAATACTCATATCAGATAAGATAGGCTTCAAAAAAAGAGCTCTAAGAGAAGCTCTTTCATTTATGGCTCTAAGAGAAGTTTTCTGCTGGGTAATAAGAGAACCCAGAAGAACCCTTTATAAGACTAAAGAGAAGAATCCATCAAGAAGACATAAAAATTATAAACATTTATGTTCCCAATATAGTAGCACCCAAGTACATAATGTAAATATTTGAGGGCTTCATGTAAGATATTGAGAGCAACAGTGAGGATTTTAACACCCCACTCTCAAAAATGAATAGGTCTTCTAAGCAAAATATCAACAAAGTAATTGTGGCACTGGACAAAGTCCTATATCAAATAGACTTAACTAATGTATCTAGAGCCTTTCATCCCAAAGAAGCAAATACACATTCTTTTCAAATGTACATGGGACATTTTCAAAGGTAGACCACTTAATAGGAAACAAAACAAACCTCAAAAAATTCAAGAATATTGAAATCATATCAAGCATATTCTCTGACCACAAGCGACTGAGACTAGAAACTAACCTAAAAAAAAAAAAAACCTCAAACACTCAGAATCAGGGAGATTGAGTGACATGAAATAAATAATTACTGGCTTAAGAACAGGATTAAGTATGATATTTAAAACTTTCTGGAAACAAATGAAAATGGACTCACAACAATCCAGAACTTACGGGACACAGCGAAGGCAGTTCTAAGAGGGAATTTCATAGTGATACAGACCTACCTAAAAAAGAGAAACACTTCAAATAAACACCTAACCCCACACCTACAAGAACTGGAGGACCAAGAACAAAGACAGCTCAGAGCAAATAGGAGGAAGGGCATAACCAAGATCAGAGTGAAATTAAATGACATAGAAACTAAAAGAACAATTATAAGCACCAAAAAATGAAGAAGCTCCTTCTTTGAAAATATAAAATTGACAAGGTTTTAATCTGGATCATCAAGAAAAAAAGAGAGAAGACCCAGAATATACACAATCAGATGAAAGAGAAGAGATTACAGTTGATACCACAGAAATACAAAGGATTGTGAGAAAATACTATGAAGAGCAATATGCCAAGAAATTTGAAAACCTAGGTAAAATGGACAAAATTCTAGAAAAATATCATCTCCCAAAACTGAATGAAGAAAAAGCAGAAAGGCTTAACATAAAAATTAACAGCTGATAAAACTGAAGCAGTAATCAAAAAGCTCCTGGCACACAAAAGCTCTGGACCTAACAGCTTCACAGGATAATTTTACAAAACAGTTAAGAAGGAGCTAACTCCTATAATTTTCAGACTATTTAAAAAATTTCAAGAACACGGAAGACTCCCAAACCCTTTTTATGTCATCCTAAATTCCAAACCAGATAAAGACACCACAAAAAAAAGAAAACTACAGGTCAATATCACTGATGAAAATAGACACCAAAAACCTCAACAAAATATTGACAAACTGCATCAGCAATACATCAGAAAGATCATACTCCATGATTAAGTGGGTTTCATCCTAGGGATGCAATGATGCTACAATATTCACAAATCAATAAACCTAATACATCACATAAACAGAAAAAGATAAAAATCACATGATCATATCAATAGATTCAGAAAATTACTTGATAAGGCACAGCACCCATTTATGATAAAAACACTCAGTAAAGTAGAAATATGGCAGCATTCCTCAATATACTGAAGACCATCTGAGAGACCTACAGTCAACGTCATTCTCAGTGGGCAAAAAGTAAAAGTTTTCCTCTGAGATCAGGAACAAGACAACGATGTCCACTTCCACCACTCCTATTGAACATAGTATTGGGTGTTCTAGCCGGAGCAATCAAACAAGAAAAATACAATGCTTCCAATTGGAAAACAAAAGGCAAAATTGTCATTGTTTCTTGATGACAGGATAGTATATGTAGAAACTTTTATAGACTCCATGAAAAAACTACTCCTCCTAATAAGAGAATTTAGCCAAATAACAGGATAAAGGGTCAATATTTAGAAATCAATGGCATTTTTGTACATCAACAATGTAGTATCAGAAATAGACATCAGGATAAAATATCCCATTTTCTATAACAACAAGAAAAATAAAGTACCTAGGAATAAACCTAACCAAGGAGATAAAAGATCTGTACTCAGAAAACTGCACAACACTGAAGAAAGAAATTAAGAAAGACACAAACAAATAGAAGCAGGTACCTTGTTTGTGGACTGCAAGAATTAACATAATCAAAATGTCCATACTATCCAAAGCAATTAATAAATTCAACACAGTCTCTATTAAAGTACTAATGACATATTTCATAGATATAGAACAAACATTTCAAAAATTTATATGGAACAGTAAATGACACCTAATAGCTGCAGCAATTTTGAGAAAGAGGTATAAAATAGGAGACATCACAATACCTGGTATCAAACTGTATTACACATCTTCTGTAATAAAAACAGCTTGGTACTGGAGTAAGAACAGTCACATAGACCAACAGAAGAGAACAGAGAGACAGAAATGAATCCAAGTCTCTGTGGTCAATTAATATTCAATAGAGAAGGTGGAAGCATAAAATTGGATATAAATAGCCTCTTCAACAAATGGTGTTGGGAGATCTAGAGAGCTGCATGCAAAAAAGTGACAACTGATCACTAACTCACACCATATACATAAGTAAATTCAAGGTGGTTAAAAGACTTAAAAATCAGTCATACCATAATAAATGTCCTAAAGGAGAACATAGGCAGGAAAACCTCATATACCACACAATAGTTTCACCAATATGTCTTCTAGAGCAAGGGATGTGAAAAAAAGAATAAACAAATGAGATTACATCAAAATAAAAAGCTTGTTAATGGCTAAAGAAAACAGAATTAAAATGAAAAGAGAAACAATGGGAAAACATTGTTTATGGGAAAACATTTGCCAATAATACCTCAGACAAGGGTTTGATCTCCAAAATATGTAAAGAACTCATTTGACTCCACTCTGAGTAAACAAGTTAAAAATGGGCAAAGGACTTGAACAGACACTTCTCTAAGGAGAGCATACAAAGTGTCCAGAGAAATATGAAAAAAGTTCAGTATTGCTAGCCATCAAAGATGCAAATTAAAACCACAATGAGATACAACTTCACACCCGTGAGAAAGGCCATCATAAACAAAGCAACAAACAACAAGTGTTGGAGAGGTTGTGGAGAAAGGGGACCCCTAATACACTGTTGGTGAGATTGCAGACTGGTACAACCACTGTGGGAAACAGTATGGATTTTTTTGGAAAATGAAAAATGAAACTTCCTTTTCTCCCAGCCATTCCACTGCTAGGATTATACTCCAAGAACCCTGAAACACCAATTCCTAAGGACCTGTGCTTGTAGAAGGACAATTTACAATAACGAAATGCTGGAAGAAACTTAAGTGCCCATCAGTGAGTGAATGAATAAAAAAACAACAGTATATTTACATGATGAATATTATGCAGAAGAAAGAAAGAAGAAGCTGCTACTCTTTGTGATAGCATAGATGGATCTGGAGAGCATTATGATAACTGAATATTTCACTAAAGCAGTGAAAGACAAATGCCATATAATCTTACCTTTAAGTTGAACCCAGTCAACAGAAAAATAGGCATGGAAAATATAACCAGATACAGTGAAATTAATAATAAATTCACAGTAACCAGAGGGGATCTGGGAGGGGATAAAGAGAGCAGAGGAAGGTTTTTGGGATCATCTACAAAGGACACATGGACAAAGTGAGGTAGGGTCAAGGTTGGGAGGTGGGAATGGCTAGTGTGGCAGGATGTCCTGGGGAGAAAATGGATATGAGTGTACTTGAACAACAATAAAAAATGTAAAAAAATTAATTTTCATAAAAAATCTAAAATATGATTTTAAAAAACATCATATTGTGTAGAGAATGCATGTTATCTGTATAAAAATGATGGTCTTAGGATCTAAAGATGTTTTGGCATATTTTATTCACGTGTTCTATGAGTTCATGATATTTGCATAATTGAGATTGTGCTTATATGATTTCAAAGAATCTGAATGTTTCTTCACTAAAAATAAAAAATGTTAATATTCTCTTCCTTATCAAGAAAAAAAAGTTAACAATGCATGGTCAAATATCAAAAAAAATCATTCATTGTTAACTTGTCTTTGCACATAGAAAAAGTAGTGTTCTTTTCTAATTCAGAAAACAATAACAGTAAGTTATAATTCCTAAGATATATTTATCCAAGAGTCCTATATATTTTATACATTTTAATTTTCTAAATTGTAAAGAAAATGTAAAGAAGTTGAATTATGATCAAAAGAGTAATACACTGATACGATATTTTTTCAAAGAAAACTAAAATATAAGCATGATCTTACATAAGAGCTTTAAATTCTTTGAAAATTACTTAGAAAATGCTTAGAATGCAGCTAACTTACTCCTTAGAGTTTAGAAATAATGTTTAAGCTGTATTACTTGGGAAATTAAACTAACCTACATATGATTAAAATTTATATGAAAAAATTAACTAGTAGTTTCTTAAACAAAGCTGTAATTTAGTATATTTTATTGTTATCTATTTCTTTTTAAAATTTTATTTTTTTAATTTAATTATCGGTCAAGTACAGTTTTCTGTCTTTACTCCCATTCCAGTCCATCCCCCAGTGCTCCCCACCTCCCCTCCATTTTCACCCCCCTTAATTGTTGTCCATGTGTCCTTTATACTAGTTCCTGTAAATCCTTTGCCTTTTCCCCTGAAATCCCCTCCTCTCTCCCCTCTGGTCCTTGTCAGCCTATTCTCTATTTCAAGGTCTTCATTTTTATTTTGCTTCCTTGTTTGTTTTGTTGCTAGCTTCCTGTTAAAGGTGAGATCATATGGTATTTGTCTTTCACCACCTACCTTATTTCACTCAGCATAATGCTTTCCAGTTCCATCCATGCTGTTGCAAAGGGTAGAACCACCTTCTTTCTTTCTGCTGCATAGAATTCCATTGTGTGTATATACCATAATTTTTTGCTCCATTTATTTGCAGCTGGGCACCTAGGTTGCTTCCAACTCTTGGCTATTGTAAATTGTGCTGCTATGAACATTGGGGTGCATATGTTCTTTTGGATTGGTGTTTTAGGGTTCCTAGGATATAATCCCAGCAGTAGCATTGGTGGGTCAAAAGGCAGGTCCATTTCTAGTTTTCTGAAAAAAATGCCATACTGTTTTCCACAGTGGTTTTAGCAGTCTGCAATCCCATCAACAATGGATTAGGGTCCCCTCTTCTCCACATTCTCTCCACCACTTGTTTTTTTGCTTTGTTTATGATGACCTTTGTAACTCGTATAAGGTGTTATCTCATTGTGGTTTTAATTTGCATTTCTCTGATGGCTAGTGATATTGAGCATCTTTTCATGTGTCTCTGGATCCTTTGCATGTCCTCCCCTGAGAAATGTCTGTTCAAGTCCTTTGCCCAGTTTTTAATTGGGTTGCTTGTCTTCTTGGAGTGGAGTTGCGTTAGCTCTTTGTATATTTTGGAGATTAAACCCTTGTCTGAGGTATCATTGGCAAATATGTTTTCCCATACAGTTGGTTTGCTTCTTGCTTTAATACTGTTTTCTTTAGCCATGAAAAAGCTTTTAATTTTGATAAGATCCTATTGGTTTCTTCTTTCCTTTATGTTCCTTGCTCTAGGGGACATATCAGTAAAAAGGTTGCTGTGTGAAATATCTGAGATTTTCCTGCCAATGTCCTCCTCTAGTACTTTAATGATGTCACGTCTTACATATAAGTCTTTTATCCACCTTGAATTTTTTTGGTGTATGGTGTAAGTTGGTGGTCGAGTTTCATTTTTTTTGCACATAATTGTCCAGTTCTCTCAACACCATTTGTTGAAGAGGCTGTCTTTACCCCATTTATGTTACTGCTCTGTTTGTCAAATATTAATTGAGTGTAGAGAGTTGGGCTTATATCTGGGCTCTCTGATCCGTTCCTTTGGTCCATGTGCCTGTTTTTATGCCAGTACCAGGGTGTTTTGATTACAGTAGCCTTGTAATACAGTTTGATATCAGGTATTGTGATCCCTCCTACTTCATTCTTCTTTCTCAAAATTGCGGCTGCTATTTGGCATCCTTTATAGTTTTATATAAACTTTTGAAGTGTTTGTTCTATGTCTGTGAAATATGCCATTGGTACTTTAATAGGTATTGCATTGGATCTGTAAATTGCTTTGGGTAGTATGGACATTTTGATGATGTTAATTTTTCCAATCCATGAACACAGTATGTGTTTCCATTTGTTTCTGTTTTCCTTGATTTCTTACTTTAGTGTTGTGTAGTTTTCTGCATACAGGTCTTTAATAACCTCGGTTAAGTTTATTCATAGGCTTTTTTTGTTATACTGAATGAAATTTTTTTCTTGATTTCTGCTTCTGCTTTTTCATTGTTGATATACAAAAATGCCTTTGATTTCTGGATACTGACTTTGTATCCCGCTGTTTTGTCAAATTCACTTATTAAGTTGGAGCAATTTTTTAGTAGAGTCTATAAGATTTTCCATGTACACTATCATGTCATCTGCAAACAATGAAAGTTTTGTTTCTTCCTTTCCAATTTGGATGCCTTTTATTTCCTTTTCTTGCCTAATCGCTGAGGCTAAAACTTCCAATATTATATTAAATAGAAGTGTTGAAAGTGGGCAACCTTGTCTTGTTCCTGATCTTAGTGGAAAAGCTTTTAGTTTTTGCCCATTGAGTATGATGTTGGCTGTAGGTCTTTCATATATGGCCTTTATTATATTGAGGAATGCTCCCTCGATTCCCACTCTGCTGAGTGTTTCTATCATAAATGGGTGTTGTATCTTATCAAAAGCTTTTCTCCCATCTATTGCTATGATCATGTGATTTTTTCTTTGCTTTTATTTATGTGATGTATTACATTTACAGATTTGCGTATATTGAACCATCCTTGCACCGCAGGAATGAATCCCACTTGGCTGTGCTGTATAATCTTTTTGATGCATTGTGGGATGCAATTTGCAACATTTTGTTGAGGATTTTACTGTTTATGTTCATCAACAATATTGGCCTGAAGTTTTCTTTATTTGTGTTTCTTTATCTGGTTTTGGAATTAGGGTAATACTGGCTTCATAAAAAGAGTTGGGAAGTTTTCCCATCATTTTGGATTTTTTGGAATAGTCTGTGAAGAAGATGGGTTAGTTCTTCCTTAAAAGCTTTGTAGAATTCTCCTGTGAAACCATGTGGTGCAGGGCTTTTGTGTGACGGGAGTTTTTTGATTACTGCTTCAATTTCATCTGCTGTTATTGGTGTGTTCAGGCTTTCTGCTTCTTTTTCATTGAGTTTTGGAAGATTATATTTTTTTAGAAATACGTCCATTTCACCTAGGTCTTCAATTTTCTTGGCATGCAGTTTTTCATAGTAATTTCTTACAATCCTTTGTATTTCTGTGGTGTCAGTTGTAATCTCTCCTCTTTCATTTCTGATTGTGTTTATTGGGTCCTCTCTCTTTTTTTTTTTGATGAGCTTGTTTAAAAATTTGTCTATTTTGCTTATCTTAAAAAAAAACCAGCTCCTGGATTAATGGATTTTTAGAATTGTGCTTTTAGTCTCTATGTCATTAAATTCTGCTCTGATCTTGGATTTCTCCTTCCTTCTACTTGCTCTTGGCTGTCTTTGTTGTTGTTCCTCAAGTTCTTTTATATATAGTGTTATGTTGTTTGTTTGCAATGTCTCTATGTTTTTTAGGTAGGCCTGTATTGCTATGAACTTCCCTCTCAGGACTGCCTTCACTGTGTCCCATAGGTTTTGGGTTGTTGTGAGTTCATTTTCATTTGTTTCCAGAAGCTTTCTGATTTCTTCCCCAATTTCAATCTTGACCCATTCGTTGTTTAATAGCCTACCATTCAGTCTCCATGATTTTGGGTGTTTTGGGTTTTTTTCATTGGGGTTGGTTTCCAATTTCAGTCCCTTGTGATCAGAGAAAATTCTTGGTATGATTTCTATTTTCCTGAATTTATTGAGACTCGTTTTGTGTCCTATCATGTGATCTACCTTTGAAAATCTTCCATGTGCATTTGAAAAGAATATGTATTTAGCTTCTTTGGGATGGAGGGCTCTATATATATCAATTAGGTCCATTTCATTTAGGGTGTCATTTAATGCTGCAATATGTTTGTTGATATTTTATTTGAAAGATTTGTCCATTTTAGACAGTGGGGTGTTAAAATCCCCTACTATAATTGTGTGGCTGTCAATATTTTTCTTGAGGTCCTCCAGAATTTTCTTTATATATTTGGGTGCTCCTATGTTGGGTGCATATATATTTACGATGTTAATGTCTTCTTGGTGGATTCTCCCCTTGAGTATTATGAAGTGACCTTCTGGGTCTCCCTTTATGGCCCTTCTTTTGAAGTCTATTTTGTCTGATATGAGAATTGCTACCCCGGCTTTTTTTTTTCATGTCTATTTGCTTGGAAAATTTTTTTCCATCCTTTCACTTTTAGTCTGTGGTGGTCTTTTGACCTGAGGTGGGTCTCTTGTAGGCAGCATATGTATGGGTCCTGCTTTCTTATCCATTCAACTAATCTATGTCTTTTAGTTGGTGCATTTAATCCATTTACATTTAAGGTTATTATTGAAAGATACTTATTCATTGCCATTTGTGTACCTGTGTTCCTCTCTATCTCCCTCTTTTCCTTCCTTTCCTTAAAGCAGCCCTTTTAGTCCTTCTTGTAGAGCTGCTTTTGTGGAGACGTATTCTTTTTAGACTTCTTTTTTCTTGGAAGCTCTTTGTTTGGCCTTCTATCTTGATTGAGGGCCTTGCTGGGTACAATAGCCTTGGTTGTAGGCCTCTGTTTCTCATTACTTGGAATATTTCCTGCCATTCTCTTCTTGCTTGGAATGTTTCCGTTGAGAAGTCAGTAGCCAACCTTATTGGGACCCCCTTGTATGTTATTTCCTTTTTCACCCTTGCTGCCTTTAGGGTTTTCTCCTTGTCTTGGAGTTTTGCCATTTTAATGATGATGTGTCTTGCAGTAGGCCTCTTTGGGTTCCACCTGCCTGGGACTCTCTGTGATTCCTGAATCCGTGTGACTTTCTCTCTCCTCAACTTAGGAAAATTTTCTGTTATTACTCTTTTAAGTAGTTTTTCTATCCCTTGTTCTTCTTCCTCTCCTTCTGGTACTCCTATTATTCGGATATTATTACGTTTCATGTTGTCTTGCATTTCTCTTAAATTCTCCTCATTTTTTCTGATTCTCTTTTCCATTATTTGGTCTGTCTGGGAGATTCTTTCTATCCTGTCTTCTGTCTCACTTATGCGATCTTCCGCCATATCGATTCTATTCTTCATACCTTCTACTGTGTTCTTCAGTTCAGAAATTGTATTCTTCATTTCCTCTTGGCCTTTACTAAGGGTTTCCATTTCCTTTTTCATGTTGGTGTAGTTTGCAGAGAGCTCACTGTAGCTCCCCTGTAGTTTCTGGTAGCTCGTTGTAAGCTCTTTGAATTTCCTGATAACCAGTGCTTTGAATTCAATATCTGATAGTTGGCTTGCCTCTATTTCATCTAACATTCTTTCTGAGACTTCCTCCTTTTCTTTCATTTGGGGGTTGTTTCTTTGTCTTCCCATTGTTTGTGTTGCTCTTCTTGTTGGCTTCAGCTTCTTAAAGTGGTCTGTTCTGGGTTCCTGGGTTTATGGTGTGAACTTCTGTGGTAAGATACCTGTGAGATTCAGTGGTGCAGTCTCCTGCAGGTGTTTTGGTGTTCTCCACTTCCACCTACTCCTCTTGTTGGCTTCCAGCTGGTCAAACCTTTTCTTCTGGTCTCCCTAGCTGCAGCAGCCTGAGGGGCTATTAGTGTGGCCTTTCTCTCCTCTCGGTGAACTTAGCTGGTCTCTCCAGTGCCCTCCCAAGATCCAGAATTGTGCCACTCATCTGTGCCCCACTGAGAGCAGGTTTTCCCTCAGGCTTCCCAGCTCTGGCCTGGTGTGAGGGTATGCACTCCCAGCTAGGCTTTCCTGGTCTCTCAGGCTTAGGCTTGGACCTTTCCCAGTGCTGTGGCTGCACACACTGGGCAACTCACAATTCTTCCAAGCTGGCAACCACAGCCTGACTCCTCGTGGTACTCAGTCTGAGCCTAGCTGGGTAGGGATGGATCTGGTGATTGGCGCTTCCCCAGGGGCCCTGTAAGTCCCATGCAGCGCCCAAATGCTGTGTGTGCGCTGGCCGGAGTCTCCCGGTATTGGGAATGCGTGCCACCGGGAATGCATGGGACTCGCAGACCTTTAAGCCAGCAACTACAGCCTGCCTTCCGGTGCTTCTAAGCCTGTGCCCAGCTGGGTAGGGAGGGAGTTGGTGACTGGTGCTCTTCCAGGGGCACTGACAGTATCCTGAAGCTCCCCGAGATGGTGGGAGCGCCAGCTTAGGCTACTGGGAATTCCGAGGCCCCTCAGTTCCCCAAACTGGCAAACATAGCCTGACTCCACGGGTTATCAGAGCTCTCCGGTTTGCTTCCCAATGCCTACTCCTCTCTCTGCCACTAAAGGCAAACCGATCTCTCCTGATGTTTTCCAATCTTCTCCCTGATGGTTAAAGAGCATGCCAGTGACTACTTCTCTCATAGGGTTGTCATTGTTGCCCTCCCTCGGCTCTCAGAGATCAGGGTGGCCCTGCCAAGGCCCTGGCGCTGCCCGGCGAAGGGCCCTCAGCCTCTGTGCTGCTCCCTCGTACCTTGCTGATCTGAGGTCCGTCTCCTCTCCTCAACCTCTGGTCATTCAGTGTCCGCTATACTTTCTGGGGTCCTGCCGTCCCATATGTTGGGTCCCTGTTGGGTGTTCGTTGTGCTCCTCTGCAGAGCAACCTGGTTTTTCTCTGGTGCATAAAGGGAAGCGAAAGCCTTTGTCCTACTCCACCGCCATCTTCCCACTCTCTGAACTTGAATTTTTTATGATCTTATTCTATAGACTTTCTGGGGTTTTATTATTTTTTTAAAGATTTTTATTTATTTATCTTTAGAGGGGAAGGGAAGGAGAGAAGGAGAGAAATGTCAATGTATGGTTGCCTCTCGTGGGTCCTCTGCTCGGAACTGGCTGGCCACCCAATCATGTGCCCTGACTGGGAATCGAACTCCGATCCTTTGGTTCACAGGCCCTTGCTCAATCCACTGAGCTACACCAGCCAGGGCCGTTTTACTGTTTTTTATTTCCATTTTCTATATCTTCTGCATTCTGTTTACTCTCTCATCACTCTGTTTATGTCTTATGTTCTCTCTTTTCTCAATGTTTTTAGCATTTTATTCTTTTATTGAAGTTTTCTTTCTTTTTGTATAGTCTCTATCACTCTCTCTTTTCTCCACTTCCCTTTATTCTCACAATATGTCTGCTCTCTTTCTTCCTATTTATTTTCTGTATTATTTTTACTTGTTTACATTATTTTCTGAGTTCTCTTTATTCATCCTTTCACTTATCTGCGTTCTTTATGTTGTCTTTATTCTCTTGAATTTTTGTTCTTGTTCTTTTCTCATTCTTTCCATTTTCTTCATTCTCACTGTTTTGTTCCTTTTTTGCCTTTGTTTTCTGTGGAATGCCCTGTCCCATGGAGCTCTTTTAGCTTCCAGGGACGAGATTAACTTGATCCAGACACAATTTTTTTTTCAGCCAGAAAGGAGGTACTGATTCCATCTAATAGAATGCCCTGAGCCCTTCTCTAAAATAGCTTTAATTAGAACCAGAATGTGCAGGGGAATACAGCATTCATACATACCTTTTCAACCAATGTCCAAAAGGCTATAGTTGTAGAAAACAAATATTATATATAGACAACATCTGAAGAAACACAGAGATTATCTCAAGTCAGAGTCTGCAAGACATGCTGACACCAGATAGTTGTAAATGCATATTTCATGAAACAAGGAGTTCACTCCTTATGCTTTGAATGTAAACACCCAGCTTATATCACCACTGCTATTGCAAGGCAGAGCAAGCTTCAAAGGATACAATGTATTTATCAGGCCTGATTTCCCACCAGAATCCTTCATGTTAGTGCCCAGTTGTGCCTGCCACATGCATTCCTGGCTTCCCATTTGAAACTTATTGGCCTCTTTCAAGGCCTGCGCACATGGGGCTAGAGTCTCTGAAACTTGACACAGTGATCCCCAATAATTTTCTGCATTATTTCTAATTGTATCATGTTTTATCCTTTTATGCTGTTTTTGTTTTTTGTTGTTTTTGTTATCCTCTTTTTGTTTTCTCAGTTATTGGTTTTGATTGTCTCATGTTTTGCGTTCTCTCCATTCTTTTTGCGTTTTTCCATTCTCTCTTTGTACACCATTTACTATTGTTATTTCTGTCCTCTCTTCGTGATACTCTTTTTCTCCCTTGATGTTCTTTTTGTTTTATTTTCTTAATTCTATCTGTTTTTGGCTGTCTCACTGCTGTCTTGCATTATTTTCATCTCATATCCTCCACTTTATATGGTTTCATTTCTTTCCATTGTATGCCTTCTTTTCATTCTTTTCTATGGGTTATTTTTGTTGTTGTTTTCTTCATTTTCTCTATTTTATTCATTCTTTTCTAGTTTTTTCTTTGTTTTCTGCATTTTCACTTCATTTCCATTTTATGTGATCCCTCAGTTACTTTTGCTGTCTACATTATAGTTCTTCTCTGCTGATGGTCTTTGTATTTTTTGTTCTCTCTTAATTATTAGTTTATTATGCTCTTTTTCTTCTCTCCTTTTCTGATTTTTCATTAACCATATTCTACCCTTTGCTTCAGTTTTCAGGGTTTTTCTTATCTCTTCTCTATTCTTTCTACATTCTCTTCACATTATCTTAGCTTTCTACTTAGTTTTCTTAGTTTTCTACTGTTTTCTGTGTTTACATTGTGTATTTCTCTTGTTTTTCCCCCCCTTGGTTCTGTACCTTTTTATGTTTTTATTCTTTAATTATTCTTTTTGGTGGTCTTTTTTTGTACTCTGTTTATTTTCTATATATTGCCTTTGTTTCTTAGTGTTCTTTTTGTTGTTTTCTCTTTCTCTATTATATTTTATTGTTTTTATTCTCTCCCCCTTTTCAATGTTTGCTATTTTTCTTTATGTTTTACATAGTCTTCCTATTTCTGATTACTTCTACATTCCCCACATTTTCTGTTTTGTTTTTTCTCTGTCCCTTCCTCATTTGCTTTGTTTTCCCATTTCATTTTTTTTCTCATTTCATGGGTTGTTTTCATTGTCTCCATTTCCTGCTATATATGTTGTCCCCTTTTCTTTTCTCCACTTTCTTTGTGTTCTTTATCAGTTTTTCTGTGCTTTCTTTGTTTCCTCATTTTGTTCTTTATTTCTTAATTATATATTTTCCCTCTTCATTGGTTCTGTTTTCTGTCTTTTTTGTGTTCTCCTCATTCTGTTTTTTTTTTTTTTTGCACTTTTTGTTCTCTCTGTCATCTATATTTCCTGGTCCTACATACAGTCTTTTATTTTTTTTATGTGTTTCCATTCCCTCTTTATTCCCTCCATACTGTGTGTTCTTTTGTTGTCTCTTGTTATTTCTTTAATATATTTAGTTTTTTGTTGTTTTTCTTGTTTTTCACATTGTATTTGTGCTCTCAGCCTTCCCTCCATTTTTATTCTTTTTTCTTTCCTTTTCACTCCATTTTTTGCACTCTTTCTTTTTCTTTTCTTTTCTTAATCTTCCACTCTGTGGTTCTCATCTTTTTTCCTCAACATTCCATAGTTTGTTTCTTCTAATTCTTTTTGTTTTAGGCATTCTCTCTATTATCTTTATGATGTCCAAGTTCTCTTCATTCTGTTTGCTTTTTATTCTCTCATTTTCTACATTGTCATGTTTTTTTCCACTTTCTTTTTTCTGTGTTCTCTACCTTTATTTTGTTTATGGCATTCTCTCAATTTCATTTGTTTATTTTCTGCATTTTATTCTCACTTTCTGTACTTTCATTTTTATCATTTTCTGGTTTTTACATTTTAAAAATTCTCTCTGTGTTCCTTTAATGTTCTTCTTAATCTCTGTTTTTTTTAGTTACCTTTGTTTTCTACCAACTCTATTTTCTCAATTTTTTGTGTTCTCTACACATTTTATTTTGAGATTATTAGCTGTATAAATGTTCTCTTTTTCTCTATTCCCCTTTTTCTCTAATTCTGCTGTTTATCTGTGCTCTCTTTGTTGTTTATTACTTATCTCCATCTTTCTTGGTTTTATGTTTTTTCTTTGTTCTGTTTCCTGTATTCTTTCTGTTCCATCACTGCTCTCCTTATTTTCTGCATTTTCTCAATATTCTTATTCTTAAATTTTGTATTTCGTTTCTTCAATTCTTTTTTCACCCCAGTGTCTTCTTAATCTCTATTCTCTTCCTATACTACTTTGTGTGCTTGATGCCTTCAATTTCTGCATTCTGTTCATTCTCTCCTAGTTCTCAGGGCAGCCTCAGTTTTCTTTTTTCTGTTTTTCTCATTCTTTACTGCTCTCTCAATTTTTATAGTTTTATTGTTCTCCATTCACTTTTTATAAAATATTTTACCATTTATTCTTAGGAAAAGAGTGAAAGAGAAACATCAATGTGTGGTTTCCTTTAATGTGTCTAGAACTAGGAGCCCACGACCCAGGCATGTACCCTGAAAGTGAATAAATCCAGTGACCCTTTGCTTGTCATGAAGGCACTCAAGCCACCTAGCCATGCCAGCTGAGGCTCATCTACATTTTCAAGTTTCTCTTTTCAATTTCTCTGCTTTGTTCTTCTATACATTTTCTGTGTTCTCTCCACCTTTCATACATCCATTCTCTTGTCACTTTCCTTTTCTTGTTTTCGACATTTACAATTACTCTAAAATTCTAGCCCTCTACTGTCTTTTTTATTGTTGTTAATCAAGTACAATTGTCTACTTTTCAACCCCACTACTCCCCACTGCCCTAGCTACCCTTGCCTCCTATCCTTGATCATACACCCATTGATTTTGTTAATGTGTCCTTTACATATATTCTTTGATGATCCTGCCTCTACATTCATTCTTACTCCTCTTCCCCATTCCCTCTGGTTACTGACAGTTTTCTCTTTATGTTAATGTTTCTGTTTATATTTTACTTGCTCGTTCATTTTTCCCATATGTCTTTTCTTACTCTTGTTCAAGTACAGTTATCTCCATTTTCACACCACCTCGGGACTGCGCAATGAGGTGTCCCTTTATACACGTTCCTTAATGGATCTTCTTTTATTTTCTCCATTATTGCTCTTTCTTTGCCTCCATAGCAAGAAAGCAAAATATAACTAAAAAATTAAATTAAAGAACAAACTGACAGTAGCTTTTTTAAGCATTCCACTTATAGGTGAGAATATATTGTATCTGTATTTCAGTGCCTGGCTTATCTCACTTAGCATAATGCTCTCTAGTTCCATCCATGTTGTCATGAAGGGTAGCAGTCCCTTCTTTCCATCAGCTGCAAAGTATCATTCTGCAAATGTATCAGTTTGGGGATCTACTCATTTATTGATTGGCACTTAGGTTGCTTACACTTTGCTATGGTAATTTGTGCTTCTATGAACATAGCAGTGCAAAAATTCTCTTGAACTGGTGTTTCAGGATTCTTAGGATATAATTCCAGCAGTGGAATTGATACATCAAAGCATGTCTAATTTTAGTTTTCTGAGGAAATTCCACTGTTTTCCACCATGGCTGCACCAGTCTGCATTCCCACCAACAGTGCTGTACAGTTCTCTTTTCTCCACCACCTTTACAGCACGTGTTGATTGTTGATTTAATTATGATGTCCACTCTGACTGGAGTGAAGTGGTATCTCATTATGTTTTTAACTTGCATGTCTCAAGTGGCTAGTAATGCTGACCATTCTTTTATGTTTCTGGGCTTTTTGTGTGTCCTTCTTGGAGATGTGTCTGTTAATATCCTTTGCCCATTCCTTAGTCGGGTTGTCTTCTTGCAATGGAGTCATGTGAGTTCTTTATATATTTTGTACATCAAACCCTTTCCTGAGGTATCATTGGCAAATATAATTTTCCCATACATTTCATTCCTTTTCATTTTGCTGATGTTTTCTTTACCCATGCAGAAGTTTTTTTTTTAATGAGATACCATTTGTGTATGTGTTTTTTAGGTCCTTTGTACTAGGGCACATATCAGTGAAAATATTGCTGTATGCAATATTTGAGATTTTCCTGAGTATGTCCTTTTTCTATGCTTTTATGGTATTGACACTTATATTTAAGTCTTTTATCCATCTTGAATTTATTTTTGTGTGTGGTGTAAGTGTTCAAGTTTCATTTTTGCATGTAGCTATCCAGGTATCCCAAAGCCACTTATTGAAGAGGCTATTTTTACTCCATGTATGCTTCTATCCAATGTTTGATGTTAATTAGAGATTAATAGAGATTTGAGTTTATTTCTGGATCTCTATTCTGTTCTGTTGGTCTATGTGTCTGTTCTTATGGCAGTACCAGTCTGTTTGGTAACGGTAGCCTTTTAATATAGTTGGATTTCAGGTATTATGACCCTTTCTAATTTGTTCTTCCTTCTCAAAATTGCTGCAGCAATTTAGGGTTATTTATATGGTTCTGTACAAATTTTGAAATATTTGTTCCACTTCTGTGACATATGTCATTCATATTTTAATAGGGGTTGCACTGAATATATAAATTGCTTTGGATAATATGGACATTTTGACGATGTTAATTCTTCCAAACCATGAACACGGTATATGCTTCCATTTACTTGCGCCTTCCTTAATTTCTTTCCTCAGTGTTGAGTACATTTCTGAATACGGGTCTTTTACCCCTATAGTTTGGCTTGCTCCTTTTTCCCCTTTGCTATAGCAAATGGGTGTTTTTTGCTCATTTGTGCTTCTAATATTTGATTTTTGGTGAACAAATATGCCTTCAACTTCTGAATATTGAGTCTTTATCCTGCTGTTTTGCCAAATTTACATGTTAGGTTGGGTGGGTTTTTGTTGGATCCTATACAGTTTACTATGGGTTAAGTCATCTGCAATGATAGTTTTACTTCCTCCTTCCCAACTGGGGTGCCTTTTATTTCTTTTTCTTTTCTAATTGCTGTGGCTAGGACTTCCAGTACTATGCTGAATAAAAGTGGTGAAAGTGGACACCATTCTCAGATACATGTCTTAGTGAGAAAGCTTTTAAATTTTGCCCATTGAGTATGATTTTGGCTTTAGGATTCTCATATATGGTCTTTACTATGTTGAGGTATGTTTCCTGTACTCCCACTTTGCTGATTGTTTTTATCATTAATGGCTGCTATAATTTATTAAATGATTTTTATCTATTGATATCTTGTGATTTTTGCCTGCTCTTTTGTTTATATAATGTATTACATTGATTAATTTGCATATATTGTACCATCCATGCATACCTGGGGTGAACGAATTTGATCATGGTGTATCATTTTAATGTATTGCTGGATATGTTTTGCCAACATTTGTCTAGGATTTTAGCATTTCTGTCAATCAGCAGTTTTGGCCTGTCTTTAACTGGTTGTGGAGTAGAATAATGCTGGCATTATAAAACAAGTTTGAGACGTGGCTGCAGACCTCCCAACTAGCTGAGGAGTTGGCAGCAGGATAGCCAGACCCATGACCATGGTGTGAGAGAGCAAGACCAATGGCTACCCTGGAGCTTTCAGCTTTCCTGGGCTCCGCTCTGCACAGAGGAATAAGGTTTTCCAAATATTATTTTGCAGAGGTAGGGGGGAAGATGGCAATGGAAAGGACAGAGCAGAGCAGAGAGATAATCCTGGAAGATCTACTGAGGAACAGCGCAATCAACCAACCATTCCCCAGTATTTATGAAATTAAGAGACCAGAGATTGTGACGGATGCTGAAGGACCAGACAGCAGCAGGTCAGTCGGGTCTTAGGGACTTGAGTGGAAACAGGAGCAGTGGCAGCAGGGGCCAGCACCCTAGGCCAGGCGGCCCCAGTGCCACCGCAGGAGGTGAGGTCCAGAGGCATCAGTCTGGGACCAGTGCCAGAGGCCTCTTCCATGACAGTCTGGACACGCAGTGGCCTAGGTAGGCAACCAGTGCAGGTAATCAGCTCCCTCCTTCCCCATCTAAGCAAGGCTGGATGCCACCGGGGAGAGACCTGTCTGCTTGATTTACAGAGAGGGTAACAAGGACAAAGGGCTGTGTTCAACTGTGGACTCTGTGGTCACCAGCCTGGGAGAATTGAGAGGCACATTGTCCTCACTGGTCTGGCTGGGGATTGGACTGGGCTGAGAGGCAGCCTTCCTTGAGAAGTTTTTTTTTTTTTGTAAAGTGGACTGGGGTATTCTCCTGCAATGGCAGCTTAGCTTGCTTTCCACCCAGCCTGGCAGTGATCCAGAGGAGGGGTGGAAGCATTTGAATCACCCCACAGCATTGGGAAGGACCATGCCAGATCCCGCAGGACCCAGGCAGCCTGGCCGGTGCACAGGCGCCTGCACCCAAGACTGATAGCCTGGCTGGCATGCAAATGCACATTCACCTACAACTCAGCCAACAGAGAGGTCCTGCTGAAACTAGAAAAACAAGATTGGACAGTTTGAAACCAACAAGGGAGGGTGTTTCTTTTTAACTTTTTTTTCAGTAATCATATATATTTTAAACTTTATTATGCTTTATCTTTCAATATTTGTTCCTCTACTTTCCTTTTTTCTGTTTTAGTCCTTCTTCCCTTCCTCCCAAATTTATCACATTTCCCTCCCTTCTCCTGCCTTTTTTGTTTGTTTGTTGCTTTGTTTCCTTTTACCCACAAGAAACACAATCAATTGGAAACTGCAAAAAGACCAGAGTGGGACCCAAAGAGGGGGTATCTCAACAATACAGACAGAGACAAATTTCACTTTGCTATAGCAGAGAAGCCACAAATTGCTGCATATTAGCATTATTTTTTCATTATTCTCACTTCTTTTATATTTTAAAAGTATCTTTGTATTCCTCCTATTTCTGTGTAGGCTTCTTAGTCTTGATTGGCTATATTCTCTTATTTGACAGATTTCTCCTGTTCTCTCCTCCACAGTGTATTGCTCATTTTCTATACTTCACACCACTTGTTTTTCTTTAGCACACTACCCAAAGCTCTATAACTTTTTTTCAGACAGATCACATAGAGACTGTCATATGACTGTTGCTCTAATATCATTGTAAATAATACCTGTTCTATACAACTGTAAATGTTTCACAACACATCTCCCAGATCGTAGCCCACTTTACAGGTTCCTGAATTCTATGACTGCAGTTATCAACTCTATTTGCTCACACACTACCCTTATTTACTATTCTTTACTCTCACTTTACCTCAAATCTGACCACCCCCAACCTCACTGCTTTCTAGATACAACTAACAAGCCTTCCCTCCCAAACAAGAGACTTATCTTTTGCCCATCCTTTCTTACAAGTGGCAAGTTGGGTTGAAGATTATGGGTAGCAGTATATATAGCCTAAATATCTTCTGTCTCTTCTCAACCACAATCATTTATGTGATTGTAAATATCATAAAATACTTTTATGCTGTCATAAACCATTTTTCCTCCCTCCCCAACTGATCACACACCCACAATAAAAGGAGTAGGTAGAAGTGGAGAACATCAAGATAGGTGCAGGAGACTGCACCACTGAATTTCACAGGAGTTCTACCACAGAAGTTCACAGCATCAACCCAACAAGTCAGAATATATGAATTTAAGAAGCTGAGGCTAACATGAAGAGTCTTACAAACAATGGGAAGACAAAGAAACATTCCCTAAATAAAAGAGAAGGTGGAAGCCTGAGAAAGAATGTTAGATGAAATAGAGGCAAGTCAACTATCAGATATTGAATTCAAAGCACTGCTTATCAGGAAATTCAAAGATCTCACAAGAAGCTACAGAAACTACAGGGGAGCTACAATGAACTCACCTCAAACTACATCAACATGAAAAAGGAAATAGAAACTATGAGCAAGGGTCAAGAGGAAATGAAGAATACAATTTCTGAACTGAAGAACAAAGTGGAAGAAATCAAAAGTATAATCAGTGAGGCAAAAGATCAGATCAGTGAGTTGGAGGACAAAGTAGAAAAAAACTCCCTGAAACACCAAGAAAAAGAAAAGAGGCTCAGAAAGAATGAAGAGGGATTAAGAGAAATGGAAGACAATATGAAACATAATATATCCAAATAATAGGAATACCAGAAGGAGAAGAAGAAGAACAAGGGATAGAAAACCTACTTGAAAGAGTGATAATGGAAAATTTTCCTAAGTTGAGGAGAGAAAAAGTCACACAAATCCAGGAATCACAGAGAATCCCAATGAACAGGAACCCAAAGAGGCCCACTTCAAGACACATCATCATTAAAATGGCAAAACTCCAAGACAAAGAGATAATCCTAAATGAAGCAAGGGAGAAAATGGAAGTAACATACAAGGGGGTCCCAATAAGGTTGGCTACTGACTTTTCAATGGAAACATTCCAAACAAGAAGAGAATGGCAAGAAGTATTTCAAGTAATGAGAACTAGAGGCCTACAACCAGGGCTACTTTACTCAGCAAGGCTCTCAATCAAGATAGAAAGCCAAATAAAAAGTTTCCAAGACAAAAAAGTCTAAAAGAATACACATCCACCAAACCAGCTGTACAAGAAATACTGAAAGGACTGCTTAAGGAAAGGAAGGAAAAGAGAGAGACAGAGAGGAAAACAGGTACAAAATTGGCAATGAATGGGTACCTATCAATAATAACCGTAAACATAAATGGATTAAATATTCCATTCAAAAGACATAGAATAGCTGAATGGATAAGAAAGCACAACCCACACATATTCTGCCTACATAACACCCACTTCAGAACAAAACACCTACACAGACTAAAGTGAGGGGATGGAAACAAATTTTCCAAGCAAAGAGCCAGGAAAAAAAACAGGTTAGCAATACTCATATCAGACAACATAGACTTCAAAAAAAGGGCCAGAAAAAGAGACCCAGAAGGTCACTTCATAATACTCAAGGGAAGAATCTGCCAAGAAGACATAAACATTATAAATATATATGCACCCAACAGAGGAGCACCCAAATACACAGAGAATCTTAAAGGACTTAAAGAAAGATATTCACAGCAACACAATTATAACACCCCACAGGGTGTTATGATTGAGGATTTTAACACCCCACAGTAAAAATGGACAGATCTTACAATCAAAATATCACTAAAGATATTGCGACTTTGAAAAATGCCCTAGATAAAATGGACTTAATTTATACAAAATGCTTCATCCCAAGGAAATGAAATACACATTCTCTTCTAATGCTAGCAGAACATTTTCACATAGACCACATGATGGGACACAGAACAAGACTCAAGAAATTCTTCTTCATGTGAGCCCATCCCCTTTTCCCCTATGATTCTCTCCCCTCTCTCCTCTGGAACCTGTCAGCCTATTCCATATTTGAGTGTCATTGGTCATATTTTGCTTGCTTGTTTGTTTTGTTGTTTAGATTCCTGTTAACAGTGATATATGGCATTTGTCTTTAACTGCTTGGCTTATTTCGCTCAGTATAATGCTTTCCAGTTCCATCCATAATGTTCCAAAGGGTAGGAGCTCCTTCTTCCTTTCTGCAGCACAAAACTCCATTGTGTAAATGTACCATAGTTTTTTGATCCAGTCATTGACCGATGGGCATCTAGGTTGCTTCCAACTCCTGGCTATCATAAATTGTGCTGCTATGAACATCGGGGTGCATAGGTTCTTTTGGATTGGTGTTTCAGGGTTCTTAGGATATACTCCGAGGAGTGGAATTGCTGGGTCAAAAGGCATGTTCATTTTTAGTTTTCTTATAAAATTCCATACTGTTTTCCATAGTGGTTGTACCAGTCTGCAATCCCACCAACAGTGAACTAGGGTCCTTTTCCCCCACAACCTCTCCAGCACTTGTTCTTGGTTTCTTTGTGTATGATAGCTATTTTGACTGGTGTGAAGTGGTATCTCATTGTGGTTTTAATTTGCATCTCTCTGATAGCTAGTGATATTGAGCATCTTTTCTTGTGTCTCTGAATAAGTAAGGTGGGGGGTGGAAATTGAAGTTAGGTGGGGAGTACTGGGGAGGGGGGCAGGGCTGGAAATATAAGACAGAAAAATGTACTTGAACAAGAATTAAATAAAAATTAAAATAAAAAAAATTTTACTTAACTGTTTCCTACCAGTGAACTGGTAAATTATAAACAACCTGGCTCTCCAAAAACAAAAACAAAAACAAAAAAACAAAGCAAAACATCCCATTTATACTATTCTGCAAATCACATGGGATAAAAGAAAACAACCAAAGCCAGTTTTAAGCTATCAACATAACATTGTTGGCTGGGAAGAGTTCTGTGATATCAAAACATTATATACTATGGAGGAAGATGGCGGCGGAGTAGGACAAAGGATTTCGCTTCTCTCCACGCACTGGAGAAGGACCTGGCTGATCTGCGGAAGAACACAGCAGATGCTAAACTGGGACTCAGCATATAAGAAAGCAGGACTCCAGAGACTGTAGCGGACACTGAATGACCAGAAGTTGAGGAGAGGAGATGACCACAAATCAACAAGGTACGAGGGAGCAGCACAGAGGCGGTGGCGGGCCCACTGCCAGGCCAAGCCAGGGCCCGGGCCGGCCACCCCGATCTCTGAGAGCCGAGGGTGGGCAACACCGTCTCTGGGAGAGAACTGGTCACTGGCACCACCCCTGTCTGGCAGGGCGCAGATTGGAAAACACCATAAGAGATCGGTCTTCCAGTAGTTGCAGAGAGAGGAGTGAGCATTCGGAAGCAAGCTCCGATAACCCGTGGAGTCAGGTTGCTGGCTTGGGAGAACTGAGAGTTGCCAGAGCACTCCCTGCTTCAAGGGGCCCTTGCCTGCCTGCGAGCAGTCCTGGGGAATCTCGGGCTGCTGTCAGGGCCTCCAGAAGTGGGTCAGTTTCAAGCTCCATCCCAACTCAGCCAGCACAGATCAGCTCCATCCCTGCTCGCCGGTGGCGAGGCTGAGCATCCTTGCTCAGCTGGCGCAGACTAAGAGACACTGTGAGTCAAGCATTGATCTTCAGCTTGACCAGCTGCAAGTCGCTCACGTCTCCCCGGTCCCTGAGTGGCCCTCGCCATCGCCGGCAGGCTCCTACAGCCGCGCGCGCACCCCGGACCCCCGGTTTCCTGGACCGGGGGTAGCGCGCCCCTCCCCGGTCCGGAGGGGCCCCGAGCAGGCCATCTACTCGGGGAACTGCCAGTCGCCCATGCTTTTCCGGTGGGGCGGGGTCTGCGCCGACCCTCCGCTTGGGGAATTGAGAGTCGCCCAGGTGATCCCTGTGGCACAGGACCTGCACTGGCTGGCGAATAAATTCGGGGAGTCTCTGGCTGCTGGCTGGGCCCCTGGAAGAGAGCCAGTCACCAGCTTCACCCCTACTCAGTCGGCGCAGACAGGGAAACACAGGGAGTCGGGCTGTTGCTGTTGGGTTTGGGAGAATTGTGAGTTGCCCTGTGTGTTCAGCCACAACACAGGGAAAGGTCCACACCCAAGCCTACGAGAACAAGAAAGCCAGGCTGGGAGCGTGCACCCTCATGTCAGACCAGGGCTGGGAAGCCTGGGAGAAAATCTGCTCTTAGTGGGGTGCGGGTGAGAGGCGCCAGTCTGGATCTTGGGGGGTACTGCCAAGACGAGTTGAGTGTACCAAGGCGCGAGAAGAGCCACAATAACAGCCCCTCAGGCTGCTGCAGTTAGTGAGACCAAACGGGTTGACTCGCTGGACACCAACCGGAGGAGTAGAGAGAGCAGAGAAGACCAAGATACCTACAGGAGACTGCACCACTGAATTCCACAGGTATCCTACCACAGGAGTTCACGCCATAAACTCAGGGTACCAGAACAGATCAATCTAAGAAGCTGAGGCCAACGAGAAGAGCAGCACAAACAATGGGGAGACAAAGAAACAATCCCCAAATGAAAGAAAAGGAGGAAGCCACAGAAAGAATGTTAGATGAAATAGAGGCCAGTCAACTATCAGATGTGGAATTCAAAGCACTGGTTATCAGGAAATTCAAAGAGCTTACAACGAACTACCAGAAACTACAGGGGAGCTACAATGAACTCTCCACAAATTATACCAGCATGAAAAAGGAAATAGAAGCCATCAGCAAAGGCCAAGAGGAAATGAAAAATACAATTTCTGAATTGAAGAACACAGTAGAAGGTATGAAGAGTAGGATTGATGAGGCGGAGGACCGCATAAGCGAGCTCGAAGACAAGGTGGAAAGAATCTCCCAGACAGACGAGGTAATGGAAAAGAGAATCAGAAAAAATGAGGAGAGTCTAAGAGAAATACAAGACAATATGAAACGTAATAATATCCGAATAATAGGAATACCAGAAGGGGAAGAAGAAGAACAAGGGATAGAAAACCTACTTGAAAGAGTAATAACAGAAAATTTTCCTAAGATGAGGGGAGAGAAAGTCACACGAATCCAGGAATCGCAGAGAGTCCCAGGCAGGTGGAACCCAAAGAGGCCTACTGCAAGACACATCATCATTAAAATGGCAAAACTCCAGGACAAAGAGAGAATCCTAAAGGCAGCAAGGGAGAAAAAGGAAGTAACATACAAGGGGGTCCCAATAAGGTTGGCTAATGACTTCTCAACGGAAACATTCCAAGCAAGAAAAGAATGGCAGGAAATATTCCAAGTAATGAGAAACAGAGGCCTACAACCGAGACTGCTTTATCCAGCAAGGCTCTCAATCAAGATAGAAGGCCAAATAAAGAGCTTCCAAGACAAAAGAAGTCTAAAAGAATACGCCTCCACAAAACCTGCTCTACAAGAATTACTAAAAGGGCTGCTTTAAGGAAAGGAAGGAAAAGAGAGAGACAGAGAGGAACACAGGTACATAAATGGCAATGAATAAGTACCTTTCGATAATAACTTTAAACGTAAATGGATTAAATGCACCAATTAAGAGACATAGAATAGCTGAATGGATAAGAAAGCATGACCCACACATATGCTGCCTACAAGAGACTCACCTGAGGACAAAAGACCACCACAGACTGAAAGTGAAAGGATGGAAACAAATTTTCCAAGCAAATGGACATGAAAAAAAAGCCGGGGTAGCAATCCTCATATCAGACAAAATAGACTTCAAAAAAAAGGCTATAAAGAGAGACCCAGAAGGTCACTTCATAATACTCAAGGGAAGAATCCACCAAGAAGACATTAACATCATAAATATATATGCACCCAACACAGGAGCACCCAAATATATAAAGAAAATCCTAGAGGACCTCAAGAAAGATATTGACAGCAACACAATTATAGTAGGGGATTTTAACACCCCACTGTCAAAAATGGACAGATCTTCCAAACAAAATATCAACAAAGATATAGCAGCATTAAACGACACTCTAGAAGAAATGGACCTAATTGATATATATAGAGCCATCCATCCCAAAGAAACTAAATACACTTTCTTTTCAAACGCACATGGAACATTTTCAAAGATAGATCACATGATAGGACACAAAACCAGTCTCAACAACTTCAGGAAAATAGAAATCATACCAAGCATCTTCTCTGATCACAAGGGACTGAAATTGGAAACCAACCCCACAGGAAAAAACCCAAAACACCCAAAATCATGGAGACTGAATGGTAGGCTATTGAACAATGAATGGGTCAAGATTGAAATTAGGGAGGAAATCAAAAAACTCCTTGAAACAAATGAAAATGAACTCACCACAACCCAAAATTTATGGGACACAGTGAAGGCAGTCCTGAGAGGGAAGTTCATAGCGATACAGGCTCACCTAAAGAGGATAGAAACATTTCAAACAAACAACCTAACCCAACGCCTGCAAGAACTCGAGGAACAACAACAAAGACAGCCCAGAGCAAGTAGAAGGAAGGAAATAACCAAGATCAAAGCAGAATTAAATGACATAGAGACTAAAAGCACAATTCTAAAGATCAATGAATCCAGGAGTTGGTTTTTTGAAAAGATAAACAAAATAGACAAACCTTTAAGTAGGCTCATTAAGAAAAGAAGAGAGAGGACACAAATAAACACAATCAGAAATGAAAGAGGAGAGATTACAACTGATACCACAGAAATAGAAAGGATTGTAAGAAATTACTATGCGGAACTGTATGCCAAGAAATTTGAAAACCTGGGTGAAATGGACAAATTTCTAGAAAAATATAATCTTCCAAAACTCAATGAAAAAGAAGCAGAAAACCTGAACAGGCCAATAACAGCAAATGAAATTGAAGAAGTAATCAAAAAACTCCCATCACACAAAAGCCCTGGGCCAGATGGTTTCACAGGAGAATTCTACAAAGCTTTTAAGGAAGAGCTAACCCCTATTCTTCACAGACTATTCCAAAAAATCCAAAAGGAGGGAAAACTCCCCAACTCTTTCTATGAAGCCAGCATCACCCTAATCCCAAAGCCAGATAGAGACACAACAAAGAAAGAAAATTACAGACCAATATCACTGATGAACATAGATGCTAAAATCCTCAACAAAATATTGGCAAATCGCATCCAACAATATATCAAAAAGATCATACACCACGACCAAGTGGGATTCATCCCGGGGATGCAAGGATGGTTCAATATACGCAAATCAATAAATGTAATACACCAAATAAACAAAAGCAAAGACAAAAACCACATGGTCATATCAATAGATGCGGAAAAAGCTTTTGATAAGGTACAACACCCATTTATGATAAAGGTACTCAGCAAGGTGGGAATAGAGGGAACATTCCTCAATATAATAAAGGCCATATATGAAAGACCTACAGCCAACATCATACTCAATGGGCAAAAACTAAAAGCTTTTCCACTAAGATCAGGTACAAGACAAGGTTGCCCACTTTCACCACTTCTATTCAATATAGTATTAGAAGTTCTAGCTGCAGCGATCAGACAAGAAAAGGAAATAAAAGGCATCCAAATCGGAAAGGAGGAAACAAAACTGGCATTGTTTGCAGATGACATGATAGTGTACATGGAAAACCCTATAGCCTCTACCAAAAAACTGCTGGAACTAATAAATGAATTTGGCATAACAGCGGGATACAAAGTTAATATCCAGAAATCAAAGGCATTTTTGTATACCAACAATGAAGCAGCAGAAGCAGAAATCAGGAAAAAAATCCCATTCGATATAGCAAAAAGAAAAATAAAATATCTGGGAATAAACCTAACCAAGGAGGTAAAAGACCTGTATGCAGAAAACTACACAACACTGAAGAAAGAAATCAAGGAAGACACAAATAAATGGAAACATATACCGTGTTCATGGATTGGAAGAATTAACATCATCAAAATGTCCATACTACCCAAAGCAATTTACAGATTCAATGCAATACCTATTAAAGTACCAATGGCGTATTTCACAGACATAGAACAAACACTTCAAAAATTTATATGGAACCAGAAAAGACCCCGAATAGCTGCTGCAATTTTGAGAAAGAAGAACAAAGTAGGAGGGATCACAATACCTGATATCAAACTGTATTACAAGGCCACTGTAATCAAAACAGCCTGGTACTGGCACAAAAACAGGCACATAGACCAATGGAATAGAACAGAGAGCCCAGAAATAAACCCAACTCTCTACAGTCAATTAATATTCGACAAAGGGGGCAATAACATAAAATGGAGTAAAGACAGCCTTTTCAACAAATGGTGTTGGGAGAACTGGACAGCTACATGCAAAAAAATGAAACTTGAGCACCAACTTACACCATACACCAAAATAAATTCAAGGTGGATAAAAGACTTAAATATAAGCCGTGAAACCATTAAAACCCTAGAGGAGAGCCTTGGCAAGAAAATCTCAGATATTCCACGCAGCAATATTTTTACTGATACGTCCCCTAGAGCAAGGAACATAAAGGAAAGAATAAACAAATGGGATCTCATCAAAATTAAAAGCTTCTGCATGGCTAAGGAAAACAGTATCAAGATACAAAGAGAAGCAACAGCTTGGGAAAACATATTTGCCAATGATACCTCAGATAAGGGTTTAATCTCCAAAATATACAAAGAACTCATTCGGCTCCACTCAAAGAAGACAAGCAACCCAATCAAAAAATGGGCAGAGGACTTGAACAGACATTTCTCCAAGGAGGACATACAGAGAATCCAGAGACACATGAAAAGATGCTCGATATCACTAGCTATCAGAGAGATGCAAATTAAAACCACAATGAGATACCACTTAACACCAGTCAGATTGGCTATCATAAACAAAGAAACAAACAACAAGTGCTGGAGAGGTTGTGGGGAAAAGGGGACTCTAGTTCACTGTTGGTGGGATTGCAGACTGGTACAACCACTATGGAAAACAGTATGGAATTTTCTAAGAAAACTAAAAATGAACGTACCTTTTGACCCAGCAATTCCACTCTTGGGAGTATATCCTAAGAACCCTGAAACACCAATCCAAAAGAACCTATGCACCCCGATGTTCATAGCAGCACAATTTACGATAGCCAAGAGTTGGAAGCAACCTAGATGCCCATCGGTAAATGACTGGATCAAAAAACTATGGTACATTTACACAATGGAATTCTATGCTGCAGAAAGGAAGAAGGAACTACTACCCTTTGCAACATCATGGATGGAACTGGAAAGCATTATGCTGAGCGAAATAAGCCAGGTGGTGAAAGACAAATATCATATGATCTCACCATTAACAGGAATCTAAACAAACCAAACAAGCAAGCAAAATACAACCAATGACACTCAAATATGGAACAGGCTGTCAGGGCCCAGAGGGGAGAGGGGAGAGAATCATAGGGGAAAAGGGAATGGACTCACATGAACAAGTATAAAAGACACATGGACAATAACTAAGGGTGGGGGGTGGAAAGGGGAGGGAGGCGGGGAGCATGGGGTGGGTGGCGGGCAGGGTTGGGATTATAAGACAGAAACCTGTACTTGAACAAGAATTAAATAAAAATTATATTAAAAAAAAAGAAATAGAAAATAAAAAAAAACAAAACATTATATACTATTGCCACTATAAAGCTACAACACATGTAAATTACTTAAAGGGTACAGATCCTAATAAAATGTAGTGAATAAAATAACTAAGAAGTGAAAAAAAAGAAATTCAAGAAAATTGAAATCATCCTGAGCATTTTCTTCAATCACAAAAAGTGAAACTGGAAACCAACCCTAAGAGAAAAGACCCAAAACATTCAAAATCATGGAGATTGAATTGTATGTTGTTAAACAACAAATGGGTCAAGTATAAAATTAGGAAGAAATCAAAAAAGTCTCTGGAAACAAATGAAAATGAACTCATAACAACCCAAACTTATGAGACACAATGAAGGCAGTCCTGAAAGGGAAGTTTATAGAAATACAGGCTTACCTAAAAAAGAAAGAAACATTTCAAAGAAACAACCTAACTCTACACCTGCAAGAATTTGAGTTACAGTAACAAAGACAGCCCAGAGCAAGTAGAAGGAAGAAAATAACCAAGATCACAGCAGAATTAAATGACATAGAGACTAAAAGCTCAATTCTAAGAATCAATGAATCTAGAGGCTGGTTTATTGAAAAGATAAACAAAATAGACAAGCCTTTGAGTGGGCTCATCAGGAAAAGAAGGGAGAGAACAGAAATAAACACAACCAGGATGAAAGAGGAGAGATTCCACAGATACCACAGAAATAGAAGATATTGTAAGAAATTACTATGCGAAACTGTATACCAAGAAATTTGAAAACCTAGGTGAAATTGACAAATTTATAGACAAATATAATCTTATAATACTGGAAGAAAAAGAAGCAGAAAATCTGAGCAGACCAATTACAGCACATGAAATGGAAGCAATAATCAAAAAACTCTCATTACACAAAAGCCCTGGACCTGATGTTTCCACAGGAGAATTATGCAAAGCATTTAAGGAAGAGCTAACCCCTATTCTTCACAGAGTATTCCAAAAAATCCAAAATGATGGAAAACTCCCAAACTCTTTCTATGAAACCAGCATCATCCTAATCCTAAAACCAGATAGAGACAAAACAAGCAAAACTTCAGGTGAATATCGCTGATGAACATAGACACTAAAATCCTCAACAAAATATTTTCAAATCGCACCAAACAATACATCAAAAAGATTATACACCATGACCAAGGTTGATTCATTCCAGGGATCAAGGATGGTTCAATATTTGCAAATCAGTAAATGCAATATATCATATAAACAAAAGCAAAGACAAAAATCACATATCCATATCAATAGATGCAGAAAAATCTTTTGATAAGATACAATACCCATTTATGTAAAAACACTCGGCAAAGTGGAAATAGAGGGAGTATTCCTCAATATAATAAAGGCCATATATGAGAGACCTAAAGCCAACATCATACTCAATGGGCAAAAATTAAAACCTTTTCCACTAAGTCCAGAAGGAAGACAAGGTTGTCCACTTTCACTACTTTTATTCAATATAGTATTGGAAGTTTAAGTTACAGTGATCAGACAAGAAAAGGAAATAAAATGCATCTAAAGTGGAAAGGAGGAAAAAATACTGTCACTGTTTGCAGATGACATGATAGTGTACATGGAAAAGATAGTGTAGATTCTATAGACTCTAACCAAAACTGCTCGAGCTAATAAATGAATTTGGCAAAACAGCAGGTTACAAACTCAATATATGGAAATAAAAGGCATTTTTGGATACTAACAATGAATCAGCAGAAGCAGAATTCAAGAAAATAAATCTCGTTTGATATCAAGATTGAAATAAATATGAATAACTTAACCAAGGACATAAAAGACCTGTATACAGAACACTACACAACACTGAAGAAAGAAATCAAGGAAGACATAAGCAAATGGAAACATATAGCATGTTCATGGATTGGAATAATTAACATCCTCAAAATGTCCATACTACCCAAAGCAATTTAGAGAAGCAATGCAACACCTATTTAAGTACTAATGGCATACTTCACAGACATAGAACAAACACTTCAAAAATTTATATGGAACCAGAAAAGACCCCAAACAGCAGCTGCAATTTTGAGAAAGAAGAACAAAGTAGGAGGGATCACAATACCTGATATCAAACTGTATTACAAGGCCACTGTAATCAAAACAGCCTGGTACTGTCATAAAAACAGGCACATAGAACAAGGGAACAGAACAGAGAGCCTAGAAATAAACACAACTCTGTACATTCAATTATTATATTTGACAAAGGGGACAGAAACATAAAATGGAGTAAAAAGAGCCTCCTCAACAAATGGTGTTGGGAGAACTGGATAGCTACATGCAAAAAACTGAAACTCGAGCATTGACTTACACCATACACCAAAATAAATTCAAGGTGGATAAAAGACTTAAATATAAGCCATGGAACCATTAAAGTCCTAGCCCTGGCTGGTGTAGCTCAGTGGATTGAGCACAGGCTTGTGAACCAGAGGATCGTGATTCGATTCCCAGTCAGGGCACATGCCTGGGTTGCAGGCCAGTTCCCTGCAAGCCAACTCCCAGCAGGGGATGCACAAAAAGCAACCATACATTGATGTTTCTCTCCCTCTCTCCTTCCCTGCTAAAGGTAAATAAATAAATAAAATCTTTTTAAAAAAGTCCTAGATGAGAACATTGGTGGGAAAATTTCAGATATTTCACGAAGCAACATTTTTACTCTTAAGCCCCCAACAGCAAGGAATATAAAGGAAAGAATAAACCAACGCTTTCTCATCAAAATAAAAAAGCTTCTGCGTGGCTAAAGAAAACAGTATTAAAATAAAACACAACCAACTCTATGGCAAAACATATTTGCCAATGATACCTTAGACAAAGGTTTAATCTCCAAAATATAGAAACAACTCACATGACTTCACTCTAAGAAGACAACCAATCCAATGAAAAAATGGAAAAAAGGACTTGAACAAACACTACTCCAAGGAGAACACACTGAGGATCCAGAGACACATGAGAAGATGCTCAATATCACTAGCTATCAGAGAGATGCAAATTAAAACCACAATGAGATACCAATTTACACCTGTCATAATGGTCATTATAAACAAAGCAACAAACAACAAGTGTTGGAAAGGATGGGCAAAGGAGGGGACCCTAATCTGTTGTTGGTGGGATCAAAAAATTATACTACATATACACAATGGAATTCTATGCAGCAGAAAGAAAGAAGGAGCTCCCACATCTTTCAACAGGATGGATGGAACTGGGAAGCATTATGATGAGTAAAATAAACCTGGTGTTGAAAGACAAATACCATATGATCTCGTCTTTAACAGGAAGCTAAACAAGAAAACAAAGAAGCAAGCAAAATAAAAACAAAGACACTGAAATAGAGAACAGAGGGACAGTGACTAGAGGGGTGAGGGGAGGGAATTTCAGTGGCATAAGGGGAAGGATTTACAGGAACTAGTATAAAGGACACGTGGACAACCACTAAGAGGGGTGGATAGGGGAAGGAAGTAGGGAACTGAGCACGGTGGGTGGGGTGGGTGGCTGGGAATGGAGTAAAAGACAGAAAACAGTATTTGGAAAATAATTAAATGAATAAAAACTTAAAAAATAAAAGAGAAATGATAATGTACTGAACAAGTAAAGAAAGAGGATAGCACAAAATAAAATCCAAAATGAGATAGAAAAAACAGATATAACAATATTCTGCACAAAAGCAGATAAAACCGAAAGCAAACAAAAAGAATAAATAGAGTACAAACAGGCCGCTGAGAACACAAAGAAAACAGAGATAATGCATATAAAATATAATGGACAGAGAACAAAGAGAATGCAGAAAACAGGTGAAATATCTCAGAAAAAAAAAACACAGAAAAAATGGAGACAGTCCATAGTTAAAAAATAAGACAAATGCACCTGAGAGAAAATGTGAAAAAAAAAATGAAGAGAATGAGAGAAGAGAGAACACAGAAAATTGGGGAAACAATGATAGAAAAGACAATGCATGAAGCAAAGGAAACAAGGAGTGAATGGAAATATACAACCTTCCCAACTAATGCAGAAAATGAAAAAAAATACAGTGAAGTGTAAAGAAAATGCAGAAAACTGAAGTTACATGAAGAGAACAGGGGAACACAGAAAATAAAAAAACAAGGAGAGGACATAGTGCAGAAAACAAAAGAAAATGCATAAAACAGCAAGTGGAAAGTGTGATATGAAAGCAGAAAACAGTATATGAGGAGAGAAAGAAATGAATGCAGAAGAAACATAAAAGTTGTAAATAATGGCGAGAACCTGTTAAATAGAAAATGATGAGATCAAAGAGAACTTAAAAAATGGAAGGAATGAGGAGAGATTAGAAAGAACAAAGGAAAAACAGGAGGAAAGAGAAAACACAAAGAGAGAGTGTTCAAAGAACAAAGAAAACAAGGTAATAAAAAGTGATGTGGATACCAGCTCCCAGTGCCCGCGGCATCATGATGGGATTCAAGACAAATTCACACAGACTACCGAGTTCTGTGGAGGAAAAGGCGTGGCATGGCTACTCCCTTATGGGGGGAGCACCTCAGAGTGGCCCGGCCACTCTCTCAAGTGGAGAGCGTGCATGCCCTTGCCTAGACAGGCTTTTATTGTTTTGGTTTTGTGTGTGTGTGTGTGTGCAGTACAGGTACAGTTCATTAATTCTTGTTGAGCTGTAAGGATCAAATGATAGATAGCATGCAAAGAACTATTAGAGCCTCTTCTAAGTCAGGGTTTGTTAGCTAAAAGGCTACAAAATTTTGGGAAACAAACTCATTTCTTGCTTGGGATTTTATAATTTAATTAAGAGCATTCTTAACAAAGCAGGCTTCACATTATTTTATATATCCTTTCTCAGACCTGATCACCCTGAGAGTCTGCCCTTTCCAGGACAGGGTTGCACCTCCCTCTGTCATTGTTTCAGGACTAAGTCAGGCAGAGGAGACAAGATAGCCAAGAAATTAGGAGACTTGTCGAAGACAGAATGATGACTCAGGCTTCATCAAAGCTGAGGGGTGAAGGCCCATCACCCCTTTTCTCCGTAGTCCCCCACGTTATTCCTTGGGACCTCCATGCGATCATGCCTGTCCTAGGTGGTTTCCCCCTTGGGGAATCTTACCCATTTTTGGCTAACTGATCAAGCATTAGGGGCCAGTTATGACAAAAAGAGAAGTGGCACTCCTGTCAGGGACATAAGCTTTGTCTCCTTGGTGGCTTATGGTCCAAAGGTCACTCACTCAGCCTTAGCCAATAGGGGGATGGTTACAGCTCCTGAAACCAGGCAGGGAGGTGTATTCAGGAAAACAGACAATATAGAAGAACACACACACACACACACACACACACACACACACACACACACAATGAGTGCAGTAAGAATAAAATGAAAAACAAACACACAAAGAAATTACACCGGGCATGAGATAACAAAAAATGCCAATAAAATAAAACCAGAGAAAAGGTATACAAACTAAGATAATGAAAATAATAGAAAAATGATGAGACAACTAAGATAATATAGATAACAAAATGTGAAAAAGAAAACAGAGAATGCACAGAACAGAGGCCATATGTCCAAGATGGCAGAGGAGAAACTGCAAGTTACACTAACCTCTTCCCAGGGCTAGTTTAGAATTACAGCTAAATTGTGGGAAAATCATCCAGAATAATTGACTGTACAATAGCTGGAGAAAAGCATTATAAACATGGGCACACTACTTCACCATAATGTGAATGGAGGAGAGTACACAGGAGACCCAAGAGGTCTGGGCTGGCTTCCACAAGTGTCAGCTGAAGTGACAGAGGGAGATACCTGTTGCCCGGCATTCCCTCTGAGAAGGGTGAAGTCTAAATGCTGGGATGGGCTCTCTAGCTTACATTACCAGAGACTGAATCCAGGTTATATCAAGTTTGAAAATTGGTAGGTTTCTCTCAGCCAGGGAAAGACAGCTGAAGACACACACATATTTAAAGGACAGAAACACACAATTTTATTTGCAGCCCCTTACCCTGCTCTTCAGAAAAGGAGGTGCAAAGTGAACTAGAGATGCTTGAGAAAAGTCTGGGGTGTTGTCTCTGGGGGAGAGAACAGAGGGAGCAGCCACCAGAATCCGTGTGCTATCATTCCCCATACTAAAGTAGCCATCTTGCAGAAACAGAGCAGTCACTTCCAAGTGACAAAAGACTGAGGTGAAGCAAGAGCCCTGCCCACAGGAGTTACTCTCCCTTACCTTATGGCATTTAAGCCTCACTGCAAAACCAGGTTGACTAGATTAACAAATGAGACAGCCACAGACAGTGGATCTCTAATAGTCTCAAACAGGCTGCGTAGTGCCTGATTGGGACACCATCTTAAGTCACTAGGGGCAGATCCATGAAAAGAAGACTGCGGTAAACATTAGATTTTACTGAGACACATTCCACATGGTCTTCTTTGTGATACGCATTATTGTCTCTCCTACATAGCTTTAATATACAAGGATATTTATTTATTATCCTTCAAGTTTGTGTCTATTAGGTCACTAGCTTTAGTATAATTTATTTTAAATCTGAAATTTTTTCCTCCCTCCTCTTACTGCATTCTAGCTTCTTCTTCCTGCTTTATTTTTATTTTACATTTTCTTTATAGCTAAGACTCGTTTGTATTCTGCACTCTTACTATTTCTACCTCTTCCAGACTTTCAAAACCATTAGTCATTTCACATTTCCCCCACTCTTAATATACCCTCATTCTGTCTCCACCTTTATCAATCTTTACTTATTGGTTATGAATATGGTGGCTGTTGCATTTTTTCCATTTTATTTCTAGATTTCCTTTATTCTTTGGAATTTCAAGTTCATTTTCTTCTTTCATTACATTCCCCTTTCTACTGCGCTTTTATTTTCATTTTAAATTTTAACTTTATTACACCTTACCCAGGCTTTAGTTTCTTACTCTTACTATTCCTTCTCCCTTAATCCTCTCAAAATCACTTTTATTTTCTCTATACATCTCTTAAGCATTTCTTTTTTTCCCTCTTATTCCCACCCATCTATATTAATCTTTGCTCATTTCTTGTTGATAGTGCTGTGGTAGATCTCTTCATCACAAGGAATCCTATTTTGGTTTTTTAATCACTATTTATTTTATAAATAATGTTTAAAACTAATACTATACACTCCCTCCCTTTCTTATTTGTGATATGATTTTTTTTAGATTTCATTTATTTTTTATAAAGTAGAGGGATAAAAAGATGGGGAGAAACATTGATATGTTGTTGCTCTTTGCATATCTCCTGCTTGGGACCTGGCTTGCCACTCAGACAAATGTCCTAAGCAGGGAATCCAGCCTGCAACTCTTTGGTTCACAGGCTAATGTGGGGGCCCGCCAGGCCGCAGGGGATCACGGACAGAGCCCCCACTGTGAA